>NW_028182288.1:650000-740000 GCF_964339955.1 Pipistrellus hanaki
CCCTCATCCATAGGTGCACAGTTTGTGTTCAGTCTCTTCCCACACTCCCCCTCTCCCCTTTCCCCGAGAATCGTCAGTTCACTCCCCTTCCATACCTCTGATTCTATTATATTCCAGTTAATATTGTTCATCAGATTTTTTTTTAATTCCCTTAGTTTTTCAATTCACTTGTTGATAGTTAAGTATTTGTTGTTCATTATCTTTATTTTCTTTCTCTTCCGAAAGAACCCCCTTCAGCAATTCATATAATTCTGGTTTGGAGGTGATGAACTCCTTTAGCTTTTTTTTATTAGTGAAGTTCTTTAACTGGCCTTCGATTCTGAGTGATAGCTTTGCTGGGTAGATTATTTTTGGCTGTAGGTTCTTGCTATTCATCACCTTGAATATTTCTTGCCATTCCCGTCTGGCTTGCATGGTTTCTGTTGATAAATCAGCTGACAATAGTATGGGTCCTCCTTTATAGGTAACTCTCTTGTTGCTTTTAATATTTTCTCTTTGTCTTTTGCTCTTGGAATTTTAATTATGATGTGTCTTGGTGTGGTCCTCTTTGGATTCCTTTTGTTTGGGATTCTGTGCGCTTCTTGGACTTGTAGGTCTAATTCTTTCACCAGGTGGGGGAAGTTTTCTGTCACTATTTCATTCAGTATGTTTTCGGTATCTTGCTCTCTCTCTTCTTCTGGGACCCCCATAATTCTGATGTTAGTTTCTCTTGAAGTTGTCCCAGAGGTTTCTTACGTTATCTTCAACTTTCTGGATTCTCTTGTCTTCTTGCTTCTGCGGAGGAGTATCTTCTGGCTCTTTATGTTCCAAATCTTTGACTTGATTCTTGCGATCTTCCATTCTGTTTTAGGACTCTGTATAATATTTTTTATTTCAGACAATGTATTCTTTATTTCTTGATGATCCCTTATTATTTCTTGTTGATCCCTTATTATTTCTAGTTGATCCCTTTTCATAGCCTCATAGATCTCGTTTATTTTATCAACCTTTTCTAGGAAATTATTGAAAAACCTTATAAGCGTTGTTTTGAACTGTATATCCAGTCACTTTTTGTCCTCCATTGCTTTCGTTTGTGATCTGTTTCCTTGTCTCAGCATTTTTGCAGCTTCCCTGAGTTGGTAGCCTTAAAAGTCTCTGTGTTCAGCTTGGATGGGGCAGAGTTTCAGGGTGGAGCCTACAGCCTTGGCTTCTGTCAGCCATGCCCTATGAGGCTCCTGAGTCTCAGTATTCCTCAGGGTCCTTCAGTACTCGTTGCAAGCACCTCTGAGAGTAAGGTGCTCTCGAGTTTCGCATGCTACCAAACAGTCTAGGCTCTCCCCCAATGAGCCCGGAACTGGGGTGCAGTTCAGTTGGAAGTGGGGTTCAGAGCAGTCTGGAGCTTTTGTCTCCTTCCCGCTAGGGCAATCCAGTGGCACAGTCAACTGCCCGTTCTCTGTGCACAATGTGCATGCCTCTGGGACTTGCTTTTGCCTCTCCTCTGGGTTTCTGCCTTACAGCCCAGACTCCCTCTGTATGAGCCTGGGTCCCCAGGGTCTGGCTTAGAACTGGGGTTCAGTGCAGTCAGAACTGGGGCTCAGCACAGTCTGGAGCTTTTGTCTTTTAGGGGAATTTAGCATCAGAGTCAACGGTCCGTCCTCAGCACGTAATGTGAGTGCCTTCGGAGGCTCTGCCTTTTGCCACTCCCCTGAGATTCCACCTAACAGCCCAGGCTCCTCTGTATGAGCTGAGTCCCCAGAATCTGGCCTAGAACTGGGGTTCAGTGCTGTTGGATCTGGGGTTCAGCACTGTCCGGAGCTTTTATCTCTTTCCCACTAGGGAACGCCAGACAGGCACTCAGCCTCCCCCTCCTCTCCCGCTCCGTCCTCTATGCGCGCGCACAACGTGTCTCCATACCTTAGGCTTTTACAGCTCCTTTGCTTTTCATTCTGGTTTTCTCTTTCCTTCTTATTGTAGAATTTCCAGTCAGTCAACTTTCCTGTAGTTCTGGGTAATGTCCATTTTGTATTTTAGTTGTATTTTAATGAAATTGTTGTGTGAGGCTGCAGTAAGGTGTTACCTATGCCGCCATCTTGGATTCTCCAAAAATTATATTTTTAAATTACCTAGTTTAGGTTCAATATTAATTTGTGTACAACTTAGTGGTTATTTCAACTAGCCACTTGGTGCCAAACATTGTCTTTACAGTATTATTGATTCTATTTCACATGTTCTAGTTTGTACTTCTCAGTTTGGTCATTTTAAAAACCAGAGAGTTTGTTCCCTTGTTATATTAGAGGCTTCATGCATAAAATTCGTGCAACAATAGGCCTTCACAGCCCCAGCTTCTGGGGCCCTTGCAGCCCCAGCTGCCTCGCAGCCCCAGCTGCCTCACGGCCCCAGCTGCCTCATAGCTCTGCAGTCCGCCCACTACCCCTCCCTCCCCCCGCCCACCTGCATTCGCCACCACACACTCCTGGTTCCCCAGTTCTGCGAAGACCCCCGATTGATCACCCACAGTGGGAGGCCTGGACCTCCCTCTTTGGGCAGTCACAGAGCCTCCAGATTGATCGCCCTGCCGGCTGCTCCCTGGTGGTCAGTGTGTGTCATAGCAACCAGTCATTCTGCCATTAGGGTCAATTTGCATATTACCCTTTTATTATATAGGATTCTTCTGATGCTGATACAAAACGATGCCATGTCTATGTGATGAGATAAAGTGCAGAGAATGACACAGATGTTGTAAGCTTGGTGGTAGGCCACTAGTATCTGTCAGATTGTGTGGCAAAAGATCATCAAGCCATTATGCTATGTTTTCCACCTACAAATTTAAAACTTTTTTTAAAATCTTAACTGGAAACTTAAACACTGTGGCTATAACTCCTGCAGTGTGAGGTTTGACAGCAAGACTAGCATAAATTTCTTTTTCTTTGTTTACAGTTTCATGAATAGAAGATTTGTTTTACTTTAGATCTTAGGAACCCCAGTATGTGATTTCTTCCTCATTAAATTTAGAACTTTTATATATTTTTAAATTAAAAAAAATATATCTTATTGATTTTTTTACAGAGAGGAATGGATAGGGATAGAGAGTTAGAAACATCCATGAGAGAATCATCAATCAGCTGCCTCCTGCACAGCCCCCACTGGGAATGTGCCTGCAACCAAGGTACATGCTTTTGACCAGAATTGAACCTGGGACCTTTCAGTCTGCAGGCCAATGTTCTATCCACTGAGCCAAACCGGTTTCGGCAAAACTTTTATATTTTCATTTTGAAAAAGTGGAAGCACCTCATGGCTCTCTTTGACATGTCTGAATTGCCGGCAGCACTGCTCTGCACTTTGGGGCCATTGTTAAGTGAAAGTGAGGGCTCCTGGAATAGGAGCACTTGATACCAGGACAACCTTGTCATCAAGATGGTGAACAGGACTAATGGTGAGTAGTGTACACAGTGTGGGTGTGCTGGGAAGCGGGATGGTTCATGTCCCAGGAAGGATGGAGTGAGTTGATGTGTAATTGTATTACACTCCTCAGAATAGTTCAAAATCTAAAACATGACTTGCTTATTTTGGAATTTTCCATATTCTATTTGGAACTGCTATTGATTGGCCAGCTGAAAATGCTAAAAGGGAAACTGTGGGTACTGGATGACTGTACATTGTTTGATGGTGTGTACAAAGTCCTATTGAATTTATTTATTTCCGTGTCTCTTTTATTTCGAGTATCTTTAAGGGGATTGTTTTGAATTATTTGTTATAGATATATGTGTCTTTAGGATTGATTTCTGGGGGTTCATTTTGTTCTTTTGATTGAGTATGTTTCTCTTTGTCTTTGTATGCCTTGGGATATTACATTGAGATTTGGTCATTTGAAAAAAAACCTTCACGTCTCCCAGTCTTTATAGCTATGCCTTGTGCCAGAGAAAACCTTCACCCATCAGTCCAGCTATAAATTCAAAGACCCACTCAAACCTTTTCCATAGAAATGACCTCTGTGGTCTTGTTCATGCATTTTCCCTGTTAAAGTGGTTGTCCCTCTTCTGTTTTCTGTGTTTCTTATTGCTGACAAGAGGCTCGGTGTGCAGATTCATGCACCGGTGGGATCCCTCAGCCTGGTCTGTGGAGATCGGGCTGAAACCAGAAGTCCAATATCCCCTGAGGGGTCCCGTAATGCGAGAGGGCACTCTGCACAGTTGCTATCACTCGGCAGTTCCTGCGCTGAGCATCTGCCCCCCGGTGGTCAGTGCATGTCATAGCTACTGGCTGGTTGGTTGGTTGGCCAGTCATTTAGGCTTTTATATAGAGAGATTTTAGAGAGAGAGGAAGGGAGAGGGAGAGAGAGAATGAACATTGATGTGAGAGTAAAGCATCAATAGTTTGGCTCCACTGGGGACTGAGCCCATAACCTGGTCACAGTGGCAACCCTTTGCTGCACAGGATGATGCTCACATGAGCCGCCCGGCCAGGGATGTGCCTGTTTTAGTTTGGTTTAAATCAAGAACGTCTCATCTCTTGCTCACACTAGTGCCGCCCTGTAGGCCTGCAGGCTCTCTGGTGCTGTAGGAAGCAGTGGCACCACCTTGTTCCCAGCAGCCGCGACAGACACATACACACACATTCACACCCACACCCACACCCACACCCACACTCAATCATACACACATACATACACACACAAACACTCCCACACCCACACCCACACCCACAACCACACCCACAAAAAATACACACCCACATACACACAAATACACACCCACACCCACACATACACTCCCACCCACCCACACCCATACCACACCCACCCCAAACCCCACACCCACACTCACACTCACATATACACATAAACACACACACACACACACTCCCGCACTCACACCCACACCCCCACCCACACCCCCACACCCAGACTCACACTCACAGCCACACCCACCCAAACCCACACCCACACCCACAGCCACACCAACCCACACCCACCCACACCCTCCCACACCCACACCCACACCAACACCCACACCAATACACATAGACAGACACGTACACACACATTCACACCCACACACACACTCAAACATACACACCCACGTACACACACATACAAACCCGCACACACACACACCCCAACACCCACACCCACACCCCCAGACCCACACCCACACCAACACCCAATCCCACACACACCCACACCCACACCCACGCTATCCTAACCCCCACACCCAAATCCACACCAACACACACACTCACGCATACACAGACACATACACACACATACACTCCCACACCCACACGTACACACCCCCACCCACAACCACACCCATTCCCACACCTACACCCACACCCACCCTACCCCCACCCCCACATCCAAATCCACACCCACACCCACACTGACACATACACACCCACAAACACACTCAAACTTACATACCCACATACACACACATAGACACCCACACAAACACCCACACCGAAACCCACACCACACCAACACACACACATACACACCCACACCCACACTCAAACATACACACCCACATAAACAAACATACACACCCACACCCACACTGAACACACCAACACGCACACCCACACCCACCTCAACAACCACACCCACACACCCACACCCACATCCCCACACCCACACACACACACACACTCCCACACACACCAACACCCACACCCACACCCACACCCACACCCACACACCCAAATCCACACCCACACTCACACATACACACCCACATACACTCAGATACACACCCACACCCACACCCACAGAAATACACACCCACAAACACACAAATACACACCCACACCCACACATACACCCCCACCCCCCTCCACCCACACCACACCCACCCCCAACCCCACACTCACACCCACTCCCACACACACACCCACACACACACCCACACCCACCCTATCCCACCCCCACACCCAAATACACACACACACACACTCACACACACACACATACACACACATACACACCCACACCCACATACACACCCACACCCACACCGACACCCATACCCACACCCACACTCAAACACACATCCCCACAAAAACACATACATACACTCCCACACCCACACCGACACCCACACCCACCCACACACACAGCCACCCACAAATACACACACATCAACACCCCCACCCACACCCCCACACCCACAACCACACCCACCCACAACCACACCCACACCCACACCCACAAGCACACCCACACTCAAACATACACACCCACATACACACACATACACACCCACAACCACACCCACAACCACCCACACCCACACCCACACCTACACCCACACTGACACATACACACACACATACACACACATACACACCCACACCCACACCCACCCACAACCACACCCACACTCACACATACACAGACACATACACACACATACACACCCACAGCCACACTTACACACCCCCACCGACACCCACACCTCCAGCCACCCCCACCCACACCCACAATTACAACAACACCCACACCCACCCTACCCCCACCCCCACCCCCAAATCCACACCCACACCCACACTGACACATACACACCCACAAAAACACTCAAACACACCAACATACACACACATACACACCCACACCCACCCCCACCCCACACCCACACCGACACCCACACCCACAACCACACCCACATATACACCCACACATACACACCCACACCCACACCCACACCCCAACCCACCCAAACTCCCACCCACAACCACACCCACACACACACCCACAACCAAGCCCACACGCACACCCACATCCACACTCACACTCACACTCACACCCACACTCACACTGACACATACACACACACATACACACACCCACACCCACACATACCCACACGCACACTCACCCCCAACCCCACACCCACACTCACACTCACACATACACAAAAACACACACACACACCTGCACCCACACCCACATCCCCACCCACACCCCCACACCCACCCACACCCACACCCACACCCACCCACACCCACCCACACCCACCCACACCCACAACCACACCAATACGCATAGACAGACACATACACACACATACAAACCCACACACACACACACACACCCACATACACACCCACATACACACACCCACACCCACACTCACACATACAACCACACCCACACCCACACTCTCAAATACACCCCCACCCACACCCACCACCACCCCCACCGTCACCCACACACACACCACCACCCCCACCCCAACCCCACACTCACACTCACACATACAAATAGACACACACACACATACACACACCCGCACCCACACCAACCCACACCCCCACACCCAAACTCACACTCACACCCACACCCACCCATACACACACCCACACCCACTCCCCCACCCACACCCACCTACACCCACCCACACCCCCATCCCTACCCACACCCACACGCACAACCAAACCCAAACTCACACATACACACACATACACACAAATACACACCCAAACTAAAACCCACACTCATACATACACACCCACATACCCACACATACACACCCACACCCACACTGAACGCACCAACACGCACACCCACACCCACCCCAACACCCACACCCACACACCCATACCCACACCCCACACACACACACACACACATCCCACATACAACACGCACACCCACACCCACCCCAACACCCACACCCACACCCCCGCACCCACACCCACAAAAATAAACACCCACATACAGACAAATATACACCCACACCCACACATACACCCACTCCACACCCACACTCACACATAAACACCCATACACACACATACACAACACACCCAAACCCAACCCCAAAGCGACACACACCCACACCCACACTCACACTCACAAATACACACACATACACACCCATACACACCCACACACCCACACTCACACACACACCAACACCCACACCCACACCAACAAAAATACACACCCACGTACACACAAATACACACCCACACCCACACATACACCCACACCACACCCACACTCACACATACACACCCATACACACACATACACAACACACCCAAACCCACTCCCACCCCGACCCACACCAACACCCACCCACACACCCACACTCACAAATACACACACATACACACATATACCCACACACACCCACACACACCCACACCTACACGAACACCCCCAACCACACCCACACCCACACCCACCCACACCCACCCACACCCACACCGACACCGACACCAATACACAGACAGACACATACACACACATTCACACCCACACACACACCCACACTCAAAAATACACACCCACATACACACACATACACACCCGCATACAACCACCACAACATGCACACACCCACACCCACACCCATACCCCCAACCCCACACCAACACTCAATCCCACACACACCCACACCCACACCCACACGCACCCTATCCTAACCCCCACACCCAAATCCACACCAACACACACACTCACGCATACACAGACACATACACACACATACACTCCCAAACCCACACGTACTCACCCACACCCACACAAACACCAACACCGCAACCCACCACCACCCCCACCCACAACCACAACCACACCTACACCTACACCCACACCCACCCTACACCCACCCCCACACCCAAATCCACACCCACACCAACACTGACACATACACACCCACAAACACACTCAAACATACATACCCACATACACACACACACACACCTACACCCACACCCACACACCCACAACCACACCCACAAAAATACACACCCACATACACACAAATATACACCCACACCCACACATACACACACACCACACCCACACTCACACATACATACCCATAAACACACATACACAACACACCCAAACCCACCTCCACCCCGACCCACACCCACACCCACCCCCACACCCACACTCACACATACACACACACATACACACACATACACACCCACACCCTCAACCACACCCACACTCACACCAACACCCACCCCTACCCTACCCACACCCCCACAAAGAAATCCACAACAACATTCAAACTCACACATACACACCCACATACACACACATACACACCCACACTCAAACATACACACCCACATACACACACATACACACTCACACCCACCACCACACCACACCCACACCGACACCCACACCACACCCACACCCACACATACACCCACACATACACACCCACACCCACACGTACACACCCCCAAACACACCCATACCCCAACCCACCCACACTTTCACCCACAACCACACCCACACCCACGCCCACACGCACACCCACACACACACCCACACTCACACTCACACATACACACCCACATACACACACCCACAACCACACTGACACATTCAACCACACCCACACCCAAACCCACACTCTCAAATACACCCATACCCACACCCACCACAACCCCCACTGTCACCCACATGCCCACCACCAACCCCACCACCAACCCCACACTCACACTCACACATACAAATAGAAACACACACACCCACAACCACACCCGCACCCACACAAACCCTTACCCCCACACCCAAACTCACACTCACACCCACACCCACACATACACACACCCACACCCACTCCCCCCCCAAACCCACCCATCCCCACCCCCACCCCCACCCATACCCAAACCCACACGCACACCCAAACCCACACTCACACATACACAGACACATACACACACATACACACACACTGACACCCACACTAAAACATACACACCCACATACACACACATACACACCCACACCCACACTGAACACACCAACACGCACACCAACACCCACCCCAACACCAACACACACACACACACACACACACACACTCACACTCACACATACACATAAACACACACACACACCCGCACCCACACCCCCACACCCACACTCACACTCACACCCACACCCACCCATACCCACACCCACACCCACACCCACCCACACCAACACCCACTCCCACCCACACCCACACTGACACATACACACACACATACACACACACATACACACACATACACACACACAACCACACCCACCCACACCCACACTAACACCCACAACCACACCCACACTCACACATACACAGACACATACATACACATACACACCCACAGCCACACGTACACACCCCCACCGCCACCCACACCCCAGCCACCCCCACCAACACCCACAATTACAACACCCATATCCACCCTACCCCCACACCCACACCCAAATCCACACCCACACTGACACATACACACCCACAAACACCCTCAAACATACACATCCACATACACACACATACACACCCACACCCACACCCACCCCACACCCACACCAAACCCACACCACACCCACATCTACACATACACCCACACATACACACCCACACCCACCACAACCCCACACCCACACCGACACCCACACCCACACCTACACATACACCCATACATACACACCCACACCCACACCCACACCCACACGCACACCCCCACACCCACACACACTCACACCCACACCCACCCACACCCACCCACACCCACACCCACACCAATACGCATAGACAGACACATACCCACACATTCACACCCACACCCACACTCACACATACAACCACACCCACACCCACACTCTCAAATACACCCACCACCACCACCACCCCCACCATCACCCACACACAGCTCCTTTGCTTTTCATTCTGGTTTCTCTTTCCTTCTTATTGTAGAATTTCCAGTCAGTCGACTTTCCTGTAGTAGTGGGTAATGTCCATTTTGTATTTTAGTTGTATTTTAATGAAATTGTTGTGTGAGGCTGCAGTTAGGTGTTACCTATGCCGCCATCTTGGATTCTCCAAAAATTATATTTATAAATTACCTAGTTTAGGTTCAATATTAATTTCTGTACAACTTAGTGGTTATTTCAACTAGCCACTTGGTGCCAAACATTGTCATTACAGTATTATTGATTCTATTTCACATGTTCTAGTTTGTACTTCTCAGTTTGGTCATTTTAAAAACCAGAGAGTTTGTTCTCTTGTTATACTAGAGGCTTCATGCATAAAATTCGTGCAACAGTAGGCCTTCACAGCCCCAGCTGCTGGGGCCCTTGCAGCCCCAGCTGCCTCAGGGCTCCAGCTGCCTCATAGCTCTGCAGTCTGCCCTTTACCCCTCCCCTCCCTGCCCACCTGCGTTCGCCACCACACGCCCCTGGTTCCCCAGTTCTGCGAAGACCCCCGATTGATCACCCACAGTGGGAGGCCTGGACCTCCCTCTTTGGGCAGTCACAGAGCCTCCAGATTGATCGCCCTGTCGGCTGCTCCCTGGTGGTCAGTGTGTGTCATAGCAACCAGTCATTCTGCCATTAGGGTCAATTTGCATATTAACCTTTTATTATATAGGATTCTTCTGATGCTGATACAAAACGATGCCATGTCTATGTGATGAGATAAAGTGCAGAGAATGACACAGATGTTGTAAGCTTGGTGGTAGGCCACTAGTGTCTGTCAGATTCTGTGGCAAAAGATCATCAAGCCATTATGCCATTTTCCACCTACAAATTTAAAACTTTTTTTTTTATCTTAACTGGAAACTTAAACACTGTGGCTATAACTCCTGCAGTGTGAGGTTTGACAGCAAGACTAGCATAAATTTCTTTTTCTTTGTTTACAGTTTCATGAATAGAAGATTTGTTTTATTTTAGATCTTAGGAACCCAGTATGTGATTTCTTCCTTATTAAATTTAGAACTTTTAAATATTTTTAAATTTAAAAAAAATATATATTTTATTGATTTTTTTACAGAGAGGAATGGATAGGGATAGAGAGTTAGAAACATCCATGAGAGAATCATCAATCAGCTGCCTCCTGCACAGCCCCCACTGGGAATGTGCCTGCAACCAAGGTACATGCTTTTGACCAGAATTGAACCTGGGACCTTTCAGTCTGCAGGCCAATGTTCTATCCACTGAGCCAAACCGGTTTCAGCAGAACTTTTATATTTTCATTTTGAAAAAGTGGAAGCACCTCATAGCTCTCTTTGACATGTCTGAATTGCCGGCAGCACTGCTCTGCACTTTGGGGCCATTGTTAAGTGAAAGTGAGGGCTCCTGGAATAGGAGCACTTGATACCAGGACAACCTTGTCATCGAGATGGTGACCAGGTCTGATGGTGGGTAGTGTACACAGTGTGGGTGTGCTGAGAAGCGGGATGTTTCATGTCCCAGGAAGGATGGAGTGAGTTGATGTGTAATTGTATTACACTCCTCAGAATAGTTCAAAATCTAAAACATGACTTGCTTATTTCTGGAATTTTCCATATTCTATTTGGAACTGCTATTGATTGGCCAGCTGAAACTGCTAAAAGGGAAACTGTGGGTACTGGATGACTGTACATTGTTTGATGGTGTGTACAAAGTCCTATTGAATTTAGTTATTTCCGTGTCTCTTTTATTTCGAACATCTTTAAGGGGATTGTTTTGAATTATTTGTCATAGGTATAAATGTCTTTAGGATTGATTTCTGGGAGTTCATTTTGTTCTTTTGATTGAGTATGTTTCTCTTTTTCTTTGTATACCTTGGGATATTGCATTGAGATTTGGTCATTTGAAAAAAAACTGTCACGTCTCCCAGTCTTTATAGCTATGCCTTGTGCCAGAGAAAACCTTCACCCATCAGTCCACCTATAAATTCAAAGACCCACTCAAACCTTTTCTGTGGAAATGACCTCTGTGGTCTTGTTCATGCATTTTCCCTGTTAAAGTGGTTGTCCCTGTTTTGTTTTCTGTGTTTCTTATTGTTGACTAGAGGCTCGGTGTGCAGGTCTGTGGAGATCGGGCTGAAACCAGAAGTCCAATATCCCCTGAGGGGTCCCGTAATACGAGAAGGCACTCTGCAAAGTTGCTATCACTCGGCAGTTCCTGCGCTGAGCATCTGCCCCCCGGTGGTCAGTACATGTCATAGCTACTGGCTGGTTGGTTGGTTGGCCAGTGGTTTAGGTTTTTATATAGAGAGATTTTAGAGAGAAAGGAAGGGAGAGGGAGAGAGAGAATAAACATTGATATGAGAGTAAAACATCAATAGTTAGCCTCCACTGGGGACTGAGCCCATAACCTGGTCCCAAGGGGAACCCTTTGCTGCACAGGACGATGCCCACATGAGCCGCCCGGCCAGGGATGTGCCTGTTTTAGTTTGGTTTAAATCAAGAACGTCTCATCTCTTGCTCACACTAGTGCCGCCCTGTAGGCCTGCAGGCTCTCTGGTGCTGTAGGAAGCAGTGGCACCACCTTGTTCCCAGTAGCCACGATCTGAGTACATGCCTTTCTCATCTGCACTCAGAGTCTGTTGATGCAGAAATCACTTTCTAATTCCCTGTCTTATTGTGATATTTATCTGAGAGTGTTTTTATTGGTGTAGATTTGAGTTTGAATTTACATAATGTATTTATTTGAAATCTGTGTTTCTATTGGTCCTTCACCAATGGGCAACAGCCAGTGGGCTCAGGAGCCTGTTCAGTTGTACAAGTCTCTTCTTAACATTGCTGGATACAAAAGCATCTTCATGTTTTACATAAGATCATTGCACCAACTGCACTGTGTAGCGTACTTCTTGCATCTCTTACGTGCAGTTTGTTTTAATGCATATTTTCTTGATTCAAACCAGACTTCCTCCACAGGAGTCCAAGGACATTGCTCAGGTCTGATAAAACACAGAGCATGAACCCTGTATTAATAGGTTTGAGGTATCAGAAGGGATACAGATAGATTGAGCATAATATGCTAATCACTCATTTTAAGAGATTTGAGGGGAGAGGCCAAGTTAAGGCCAGGTTGAGTTGGTTTGTTTGTCCTAGGGTTAAGTAACCAAAATATATAGGTGGGATTTACCTGCCAAGATTATGGGGGTGGTTTGAAGGAAAGTAAGAGGTAGAAACGTGAGAACAAGGTCATGTGCCCTGAGCTCAAGCCCTCTCTCCCTGTGTTGTTTACCCAGGGAGCTGGCAGGCTCTGAGGCTGGGGTCGTGGGGGTCGGGGGAGCTGGAGCACAGCCCCAGAAAGCACCATGTCTGATCAGGCCTGCAGAGTCATGCTGTGCATGTTCCAGGGAATGAATATAAATGTAAAGGCATGAAGGACAGAGTTCAGAACAGACTCATGCCTGGTAGTCAAGTGTGAGGCAACAGTCCGCTTAGGGCCCTGCTGACTTCAGAGGTTTCGACAGTGGGGTGGGCTCGCCATTTAGTAGAACATTATTAAACGTCACCTGAGCATGGGTGGGCAGTAGCCAATTCCTGGCCAGCCTGAGCTAGTTCAGGGTCCGGGATGGGTGAGCAGCCTATGATCAGTGTGATTGTGAGGAAGCCTGTGGTGAAGTTGAGCAGGACAGGAAGGAAGAGGCTTGGTATTGAGAAGTCAAACCCCAGGCTTAGAAACACTGGAGTTACATTTCAAGCTAGGTTTCAGCACTTCTCATGGAGGAACTTACTAATGCCTTTTACCTGCAGGGTTAGTTTCCCATTTGGGACATAAGGCTGCACCCAAAGGATTTTTGTGAAAATAAAAGGTCTTGTCTGCCAGATCTCTTTCTCGTGATAGAAATATCTCTATAGATAGATATAGATATAGATATAGATATAGATATAGATATAGATATAGATATAGATATAGATATAGATATGCTTAAATGACCATTACAACTGAATGACTGGAACCACTGGTCGACCAGTCGCTTTGATGCGCACTGACCACCAGGGGCAGGTACTCAATGCATGAACTGCCCCCTGGTGGTCAGTGTGCTCCCATAGCCAACCTCCTGCAGCCCCTCCACCCAGCCCGCTAACCTCCATGGCCCCTCTCCCCTGCCTGTTGGCCTCCTCAACCAGCCAGCCAACATTCTACTGTCTCTCCCCTCTGCCAGCCAGCCTCCCCCTCCCCCCATAGGCCCTGATTAGGGGGCCAGCTGGCCAGCCTCCTATGGTCCTTTACGCTGGCTGGCGACCCTAACCACCCCCTTTCTTTATCCAACCCCCACCCCCTCGATGGACCTCAATTGCCAGCCAGGCCAAGGTTCCCCACCCATGCACAAATTTGTGCACCGGGCCTCAAGTCTATCTATATCAAAGGCTAATATGCTAAGTGTCCTTCCCACCAGTCACAGTGATGCACACTGACCACTAGGGGGCAGATGCTCAATGCAGGAGCAGCCATGATGTGCACAGAGAAATGACACCATGGACCTGGCACCCAGAAAGCAACACTCAGCTTCCCCCAAGTGAGGACACATGCCCTGCTACTACCCTGGAGTGACAGCCCACCAAATCACAGCCAATGCTGCCAAGACCCCATGGCGCAAAATGCAGCCCACAGCCCAGCCCAGAATCGGTCGCTGTGAGTGCCAGGTAATGACGTCAGGTAGCAACACCCAGCTTCCTCTCCCTAGCAACTAGCTTCCTTGGAGTTCCAGGAACACAGGTGGAAACATTTCACAGTTTAACCAAATATCTGTGAAGCATTTTCCCGTGCCTCATCTCATTTGATTCTCACAGAAGTCCTAGAGAAGGTACCGTAGATACGAGACTCAGTAGAATCCTATTTTCTTTTTGTTAGCCAGAAAATGGAGATTTAGAAAGCTTAGAAACTTGACCCGATTGAAAAAAAGTAAGAAATTATGGACCTTGAAAATGACTTTAGGTTTTCTCACTGCTCAGAATATAGTCAAACACTGCTACAGTTAACTATTTTACCCTTTTTCTCTCTGTGCGATCTACAATACTAATCTGTGTTGTGTTAGTATTTACTGCTGCATTGCTGGCGCTTACCTGAAAGAGAAGTTGGGGTGCTTCACTGAGCTGGAGAAAGTTTAGCTAAATCAGAAAGCAGGTCTAACGAAGCAAGTTAATGCTATGTCTATAAAAGGCTAAGTTGACTCACGCATGCATGGTACATATAAAGCTCTTGCTGGCGCTAATCATGTGTGTGTTTCCATCTGTCATTGTGGATCATAAATTTGGTTGACACTTCTATTATAAAGGGCAAATAGCGATATTAAAATATTTCTTTCAATTAATTTTCTTTCAGTGTGCAGGAATTTATGCACCAGCCACTAGTGTTTTATAAAACGCGCTATCCAAACAATAGGCCCAGTCACGTGTGCTCCTGAGTCCTGGAAACCTGGCTGGTGCGAGTGAGGAGCTAAAGTTTAAATGTTAGTTAATTAAATAGCCATGTGTGGTTAGTCCCACCTTATTGCACAGGTAGCTATAGGTGAGAGCCGTTAGAGGGCTCCTTAGGATAGAAACAGTTGGCTTTTCAGAATTTTCTTGAATGAAATGTTCTTCTAGCTCCTGATTTCTGTGCAGGGAACGTGCTGTTCTTGAGTGAAATGTTCTTCCAGTTAATTATTTCTGTGCAGGGTATGTGCTGTTTGGTGTGTAGTGAGGCATATTGTCCCTATCTTGAAGAAAAATACACAGAGGAAATTTAAACAGACAGAAAGTGACAGCACAATATGCTTTAACATTAATAAAAAGGTGAATTATGCCAAGTGTAGAGGAGTCAGAGGGACAGTCTCCTCAGGAGCCGAAGGCGTGGGGGCAGGGCACGCTGCCCGTGTGCAGGGCCCAGAGAAGGAGGGCATTCCTGGTGGAGGCCCAGGACACTGGAGCCAGGAGTTCAGGAACCTGACGGGTGTGAGCAGGCCCACTGGGAGGCTGACTGGCTGCAGTACGGGGCGGTTTGGAAAATGGGATCACCTGTGTCACACGCAGTTACAGCTGCCCCTGAATTCCTGGCTGAAAAGCTGGATGCAGCTCTCAGGCAGGGGAACGTGGGCATTATTGGAAAACGCAGCCCTGGGGGAATGTAATCAGTTCCACTGCAGGAGCAGAGCCCTGGCAGGTGTGATGAGCAGAGAAATGAGGCAGGAAGCCCACAGTCGCCTAGATGGGAAGCACAGGTTCTGGCGGGAGGAGGCCACGGAGGGGGCAGCATGGAGGGCACGCGGCACGTGGTGCAGCTTGTGAGAAGGCGACTGTGGATGCACTCGGAGCATCAGAGTAGGCTGGGCTGAACAGTAGCACTTTGGGTGGAAGCGAGTCCATGGGGAGGACGGAGTTCTAGCCTGAGCCCTGGGTGACCTGGAGTCAGGGGGAAGCAGCCACGGGACGGCACCTGGCTGTCAGCCACTGCAGGAATTGGTTGCTGTTTACACATTTCAGCGCGGCACTAAAATTCAGCTTGGCCCTGGCCAGGTATCCCAGGTGGCAAGAGCATTGTCCCCATTATGCCAAGGTTGCAGGTTCGATCCCCAGTCAGGGCACATACAAGAAGTGGCCAGTGGATACATAAGTAGAACAGCAAGTTAATCTTTATCTCCCTCCCCCCGCCCCTCTAAAATCAATCCATTCAAAAACCCCTACCTTTAACCAACACTTCATCTGAAAACTTGAGTGTGTTTTATGTGAGGACTGGAGCATTGTTAATGTTAGCCAGCTCACGACCTGTAAGCTTCAGCAGAATGATCACTAACACCAGTGTCACATGTGTAACTAGGAGTTTATTGAACCTCCTCCCGACAGTTCCCATCCCACCGTCCCCAGTCGCTGCTGCTTTCCTTTGTAGAGCGAGCGAAAGCAAACATGAGCGACACCTGGTCCAAGAACCCGGGCCCAATGCCGTGTGTCTGGGGAATGGAACTTCTATCGGTGTTGCCCAGTGAGCTGGGAAATAAACTGAAACTCTTTCTCTCTCTAGAACTGGAAAGTTAGACTTGTCCCAGCCATTTTCCGCTGATAGTCTTCGTCAAACCGCTCGTTCTGAGCCACGGTGGAGTGATTCCTCCGGTCTCCGACGGTCCCTGAAAGAGGGGTGGGAGTCAGAGCCTTAGGACTGTGCTCTCTGCCGACCTCTGTGTGCGGTGTCCACTCGCCCTGCAGGGGGCAGGGCGTTCCTCCTGCCAGCCTGTCCCTTTCCGTCCAAGGGAAGAGGACGTCTGTCTGGTTGTGGGGCCAGGAGAGCCTGCTACACCACATTGTGGTGGGGTGGGGGTGGGGGTGGATTGGGGGTGGGAGTGGAGGTGGGGGTGGGGGCCTCACATTAAAACCGCAGGCCTGGGGGCTTTGCTGTCTTTTCCCTGCCCTCTTGCATGTCAGGCAGCATCGCGCTATCTATGCTTTGCTCGATTGGACTGAAGTCGGCATTTCCACCTTATCATCTGGAACTCTGGAGGGGAGTGAGATAAGGCTGTGGGTTTAGACACTAAACCTTACTCTAGTTGTGGCTAAACGTTGGTTTCATTTCATTTGTGGTCTCTTAAATACTCCTTCCCCAGCATCATTTATTATGGACCTTGTTTTTCTTATTCATGGAAACTGCCCCACAGGCCCTGGGGTCCTCGCAGTTCTTTAGGGTCATGACCAACAGAGAGAGAACCGCCTTTCCTCATGAACGGAGAGACCAAGTGGTCCATGACCTCAGCGGGGACTACCGTGTAGTTTGCCATGGGATTTTGCTTCATGACATCAAACGAAGTGTGATGGACAATTTTATCTAGGACATTGTCATCCAGCTTTTTTTCCAATAAATTTTCCCAGCTTCCGGATTTCATGCTTTGGGTTCTGTGTTCAGAGTGAAAAGCAACATGAAAATTTGATATACAATAGTTTTTAAAGTATTGCATTGAATTAATAACATTGATAAGTAACAAAATAAAAAATAATCTTGCCTCACAAATGCTCAACTTTCCAGAAATGACTCATTTTAATACGGTGACACAGATTTTTAAAAATTAACTATAATTATTAAGCTTTTCCTGCTCCAAGATGGAAGCACCGCTGAGGATGATGTGCAGTATCTGGGGAAAGCTGCACTTAAACTTATTTCCAAATGTCCTGCTCGGGCAGTTACTGGAGGGTCTTGGTCAGCCACATGTCCAGCAGGAGAGTCTGTAACTGAGCGGTGAGAACGAAGGTACTGCAGAGGCACGAGGCAGGCGGTGAGGCCTGACCAGGGGAGGCTGCCGCTAGCTCTGCCTTTGACAGAAACGTGCCCAGACATTGGTGTGGATGGAGAGGACCTGTTACACTCAGGAGGCGACTGAGAGGTGCCTGCTGAGGACTCCGGGCCCAGTCCCTCTGCCGGTGCATATGCGGAGGTGTCTCAGTGCCTAAGGGAGCCATTGTTCTCTCATCAGAGGGCCTCGGGATATACCTGTTTTTAGAAGGAGTGAGGGAGGGCAAGTGGAGGAGTGTACCCCACAACGGTATCTTCTGTTTTATGATGAACTTCTCCTTTAAAAGGTTGGGTGTTTAATTTGCCCAGGCTGGGGACTCGGTGATTAGAGCCCCTCTCTGTGAACTGCAGAGTCACGGGTTTGATTCTGCTCAGGGGCACGTACCTCAGTTGCAGGCTGGATCCCTGGCCCAAGTCAAGGCAGGTGTGGGAAGCAGCCAGTCCATGTGTCTCTCACATCGATGTTTCTCTCTTTCTCCCTCTCCCTTCAACCCTCAGAAAGCCAATGGGGAAAAAAAACAACAACATACACATGGGTGAGGATTAACAACAAAACCAAAAAGTGCTTAATTTAATTGGCCTCTTACAGACTGGGGATCGGCAAAAGTGCTGAAAACTGTGAGCTTTGTGTGACTGAATTCAGGGAACATTCCAGAATATGACCACAGAACATGTACAAGGGTTTAGGAACTCTGAGGTTAGACTACCTGTGAATTAGAATACTAGAAATGTAGTAAGTTATTTGTTTTAAAAAAGCATAGAGTGCAATTTAAAGCAAAACAGAATAAGAATATAGGCATGGGAACAAACTGGGGTTGCAGGGACAGGGAGGGCTGGGAGGAGTGGGGAGGGGTCGGAGGCACAGACTCCCAGCTGTCCGCTCAGTCAGTCAGGCGGCTGTGGTTTATGACACTGTGCTGCATAGCTGACAGTCAGGGAGCGAGATCTTAAAGTTCCAACTACAGGAAATAGTTATAACTCTATTTGGTGCAGATGTTAAGTAGACTTACTGTGGTGCTCATTTTGCAAGGAGTACAAATATCAAATCATCCTGTTGTATACCTGAAACTAACACTATATTACATATCAATGATCTCAAGTAAAAACATAGAAAACGATGCTGTTTTTCACTCTCGATATTTTGTATCTGGCAATAGAGCCAGAATTTGAATTCAATAATTCTGACTCTAAATCATTAGTGTTTTCCCATTATACCATCATTTCTTAAACTGTTGTTTAAATTGGTGTTCCTCAATGGAAAAAGTGTGTTAGAAAAGCATCTCCCTTCTAAGCAGAATGTAAAATGTGCTGGAAGGCGGGTGAGGGACCAGCAGCAGGAGCTGCGGGCGACGTGCGAGGCGGGAGCCGGGACAGCGGGGCATTCTGCAGGGGCAGCTATCCAGCGAAATGAAGCCACTTTTGCTCCCTTTCACGCTGTGAGGCCCTGAGGCGGCCCCCTGCTGTGATGTAATATTTCCTGGTCAAATAGTTACCTGCTGTCCCTCACCGTCTTCATGTCCTCGTAGAAGAGGTAGAGGAAGCGGTGTTGGTCTCTGGCTTCCCACCATCCTTTCACGTGGTCGTGCCATGAGCCCCAGCACACTGCAAGACAGGGCGGGGATGGGCGAAAGGGCGAGGGCCAGGGCCAGGGGAATGGGATGGGAGAGGGGGGTAGGGCGTGGGGACAGGATGTGGGACGGGGCCAGGGGAATGGGACATGGGGCGGGGCCAGGGGAATGGGACATGGGGCGGGGCCAGGGGAATGGGACTGGGGACAGGGCATGGGGCAGGATCAGGGGGAATGGGATGGGGGACATTGCGTCGGCGGGGCCAGGGAATGAGGTGGGGCCAGGGGGTCACCAGCTGACACCCCACGGAGGAGAGAGTTCCCAGTGTCAGGTGGTGATCCCCTCACATCCAAGAAGGCAGGCCCCAGGGGTCCTCAGAAAATGGCCCTTTTTATGGTGTTTGAGGCTTAGAAAGGGGTTCAGATCAGAAGGTTCATACCTTTCCCAGTCAGACAGCTCTCAAAATACTCTTCCCAGGTCCCTGGGCTGGAAGCGCTTTATACATCCTGTGGCAATGGCAGTAAGACACCAGGCTGTCCTTGGGGTTTCTCGCCACATAGATTATCGGGGAAGGGGGGAGAGAAATAGCCCGTGAGGCCGCCACGTGGTGGCTATTGCCCACGAGCTGCGTCCTTCCGGACGGGTCTCGGGCTGCTGATCCCGGAGGGGGGTGAGGGGAGATGGAAAGCTCAGGGCCGTGGGCACGCGGTTGCGGTGAGGAGGTGAACCCTTTAAGATAGGGGTGTCGAACTCAATCAGAGAAGGGGCCAAAATCTAAAATCCAGCCTAAATCGCGGGCCGAATGGTTTACTGAACAGTCATAAACTGACAATGTCATAAACTGACAGTGGAGTGCAGTGATGACAGCGCGGTGCGGGCCACATTGCAAGGCCTGGCGGGCTGGATTTGGCCCGCGGGCCTTGTGTTTGACACATGTGCTTTAAGAAGTGAAGTGCTTTCAGAGGAAATAGAGTGAAGACCAGAGCATAACTCAGAGCTCCTCCCGCCCTTTACCTTACAGTTTTTCTCCAGGAAGGACAGAGGCAGCAATTGGAAGGGAGGGTGTGTTTTCAGGGTCCGTGGCGAGGGCATCACATTAGCCTGTTCCAAGCCTGTAAAATGATTTTGATCATTTCCCACTATTGTTCTCTGTGCTTCAAAACACTGCTGCGTTCATTGTTACCCCGTAAGGGCCAAGTGGACAAGTTGAGGCAGCTCTGTGCTCTGACCTGTGACTTAATGTTCTGGCTTGAACAGTGTCTAACCAAGCCAAACGAATAAGAACCCAAAAAACCCAAACCTGTTGACCAGGAAGTCCTCCTGGTGGAGTAAAATTAATGTCTAATTGGAGGATCAAAATGTACCTTCCGTACCAGCAGGGACTCATTAGAAGAGGTGGCTGGAGTACAGCATTGGCCTGATAGTTTTTTAAAAAGACAGAGTCACAAAACCCATCATTACTTGTGCGAATGTCTGGAGTTGTGAGAGGCTATTTGGCAGTCAGCATTCTGAGTTTGTGTTTAGGAGTGCAATCAAGTGAGGTTATTCCACACCCACCCGATCCCATGGACGGGGTGATCCCTTCGATGAAAGGAAACTGCACGTGAGTAGGTGCTCGCTGAGTTCTGTCAACATCACCATCGTTTAGTATCAAGTCCCACTCTCTCCTGAGTCCACATTGTCCCTTGTTCAGCAGGAGGTGAGATGAGTAGACCGTTCGTGTACTATGCCCTTAAGATGGCCAAGTGCTTGTTAGACACCTGTGTGCATGGTGAAGCCAGGTTTACAATGGAATTGTTTTACCATAGTATGATTTTTATGAGAATGCTGCAGTGTGAAGTAGACTTGTGTGTGCAGTTCATTGTTTCCTGCCTCAGCCATTCCCTGCGAGCTGTCCTGTTGGCTGAGCTGCACTTTCCTCAGGAAGAACAGCCCTCCGACCCTGCCTGCAGGTTCTGAGGTGCCGAGCCGGTCTGCAGTGCAGAACCACAGTTCCCTAATCTTCCCCCAATCAGCCTGGGCCCTTTCCCGCTCGCTCACACAGAGCGGCGTTGTACACGGCCCACACGGAAGGCCTGCCTTGGGAACAAAACAATCAACAAGTCTGGAGCTCTTGCGTTCCTTGCTGAGGAGGTAAAAAGAAACGTGTGTCACTGGGAGAATTAAACACTTAAATCTTGTTTCAGTTTCACTTTCCACAGTGGTTTGCTGTAGCCCTCACTGCCCAGCCAGCAGCCCTCCACTCAAACCCCATCATCTCTTTATTTCCCTGTAAATGCACTCCCCACCCCCTCCCTGCACCCCCGCTCCGCCCACCTGCTTTAGGGTAGGTGCAGATGAGCAGGTCGTCGGGCCTGGCCCGGAAGTCCCAGATCTGGTCCCAGCTGTCGCAGGTGGGTTTGGGTTGAAGGATTCCCTTCACATAGTCCACAGTTATGCGCTCTGTCCATTCACATTTCAGCTCCTCCATTCTGTTCTGGTGTCAGGAGCCGGAGTGCTGTTCCCACAGTCTGTGGGCTCTGTCAGCACAGAGCTGTGGTCTGATACCCTCCTGGGAGCCTGTGCGCTGAGCAGGGAGAGCCGCTGGCCTGCTGGTCCCGCCCAGAGCCAGGCCTGTTTGGGATTTGCACTCAGGCGCCTCCTGGCCTCGGCCCTTTCCCAACTGCGACACCCCGGGCCTCGCCAATCTGGAGCGCTGGGATCTGCTGGCCCTGCCCTCCACTTCCAGGCCTCGACCCTCCCCCAACCAGCGACACCCCGGGCCTGGCCAATCGGCCAATCCAGAGCGCTGGGATCTGCTGACCCTGCCCTCTGGCATCAGTGAAGCAAGGGTCAGTGCCAGGCTCATGTGTCATCTCTGTGCCCACAGAATAAGGCACAGATACCCCCGCTGTTTCTGGAAGGTCTGCGCTGCGGGAAGAGTTGGAGAGGATCTGCCTGTGGGATTACAGCCCTGAGCGGCTTCCCCGGTGGCCGGAGGGCAGGTTCTGGCTGTGACCAAGGTCCTGCATGGGACCCTCCTGGCCCAGAAACCTAAAGGCTCCGCTCTGGGTTTTAAAGAATAAAACAGACCGGCCTGTGAGAGAAGGCTCCTTCCTGCTGGAGGCCATTTAGTGTTCATACCAACAGCCGTCTCTCAGGGCTCTAAGAACAGTTTGTCTCAAAAGGAAACCAGTGGCAGGGGGGTTGTGTTAGGACCCATCTGCTTCCTCCTTCTTGGGGTTCACGCCCCAGGCTCAAGCCAGAGGCGGCTGTGGGCTCCTTTCCCTCACAGCCTCCGGTTTGTCTGGGCTCCCGGCTCCTCTCCCGGAGCAGCCTGGCTCCTGCGGGAGCTGCTTTCCTCCTCCCTCCCGGCCCGCCCTCTTCCTGGCTCCTCTCCACTGCTCCTTGCAATGCTGAGTGCTGCTGGTCGCCAACCAACTTCCCTGCCTTCCTGTGATGCAGCGGAACAGACATCTCTGCTCCTGTTTCTTTTCCTTACACAGAGCTCCTAACCTTTGGGAGTTCCTGTGGTTGGAGTGCCCTTGGTTATTCATAAGGAGGACATTCCACCACACCTGGGTGAATGCTAATGAGGGGGGCGGGGCCCTGGGATAGTCTCCGAGCTGGAGCAAGAGGGCTGGCCACACCAGGAAGACAGCCATGATGAGGGTGGGAACTTTTTCAGGCTCATCCCCAACCTACAGGGAGGGGAGAGGGGATAAGGCCCCAAGAAAGCTCTGGCCACTGAAGCATCAGTGGGTGATGAGCATGTCATGTTCTCGGGTGGGGGGAGGGGGAAGCGACATGCCCAGTGCCATGGGGAAGGGCCTGGACACTCTCTGCCCCTCGCCCCAGACCTTGAACTATGCACCTCCCCATTAGACTCTCCGGACCGCATCCTCATGGGAAAGCTGTGAGCATGGTGCCTTCTGTGAGCCCTGCGATCCTGCTGGTGGGTTAGTGAACTAGGGGGACACGGGAACTCCCACAGGAGGGCTGGTTGGTCATCGGTGCGGGTGAGCCTGGGCTGGCTGGCACCACAGACGGGCAGTCTGTGAGCAACTGTCCTTGGGTGTTGGGTCTGCACACCGGCAGGTGGTCGTTGCCGACTGAATGGAATTAGGACCCTGGTTGGCGTCGGGGATTGCTGTTGGCATCCCAGCAACCCTCAACGGCTCTCAGAACCCATTGTCTCCAGAAATCAGGAAGTTCTGTTCTTGCTTAAGTCCTCCCCCAAACCTTCACAAGCTCCCATGAGGGCCTTCGTGCAGAGGCCTCCCTGTACCCAGGCTAAGCCTCACCCGCTGCCTCTCATGGGGCAGCCCCAAGGCCATGCCTGCCTGGCACCAGCTCCCTCTGGGGTTGCAGACACCACATCTCTCCTGGCATACTCATTGGATCTGCAGGTCGCGCATGTTGAGTTCTCTGGCTTCCTTCTCAGCTGCTCTAATGTCTTCCCGCCATGCCCCCTCTCTGAGAGGCCCCCCTGAACTCAGGTCCCGTGCAGGTCCCACCTCCTTCCCTTCTCGGATCTTTCCCGACGTGGCTGTGTGAGTGAGCATGGCACTCATTTATTACAGTCTACCAGGTTCAGTCGTGCAGCATTATATAGTCCAGCTGTGTAGCACTCACTCCAAAGTCCAGCTCCCCTTTGTTACCATACAGTTGGCCCTTTACATGTTTCACCCTCTGGCACCGTAGCCCCAGCCCCAGCCCTAGGCCCAGCCCCTGATCTGTTGTCTGTGAGTTTGTTCATTTGTCTTTGGTTTCCTTTTAAAAAGAATACCACGAATGAGTGAGATCATATAACATTTGCTTTTCTTTTTGTAATGTGTCTTTATTGTTGAAAGTATTATAGATTTCCCTTTGATTAGTTTTTCACCATTGACCCCCTTTAACCCACACTTACACTTACCAGGCCTTCACCACTCTATTGTCTGTCCATGGGCTATGCAAAGCTTATATATAAAAGGCTAAGTGTCCATCCATCCAACTGACCACCAGGGGGCAGATGCATCACACAGGAGCTGTCATGACCCACACTGCCTATCTTACCTAATAATAGACAAACATGTAAATTGACCGCATCTCTGCTACACCCACAGCCAATCAGAGTGAGTATGCAAATTACAAGGCCAAAGATGGTAGCCACCCAGCTGCTTCAGGCGCTGAGTGGCCAGGCAGGACAGGACACCTACTATGAGAGGGAGGGTGGAGGGTGAAGGGATCTACAGGAGCAGAGTGCCACAGCAAAGACAATACTGCAGACTCCGGAGTCTGCAGCAAAGATGAAGATGGCAGACTCTGGCCGGAGCGAAGGCCTGGGTCCCAGGTGGAGGAAAACTGGTGCTGAAAGCCAAGGGAAGGAAGGCCTATTGCATGAGTCTCTTCGTGCAATGGCCTCTAGTTTTAAAATAAACAGCACCACAGACCTGGCGCTGACAACCAACACTCAGCTTCTCCCAAGTGTGACACAAGCCCCGCCACCACCCTGGAGCAACACCCAACCAAATGGAAGCTGACACTGCTATGACCCCATGGCACAAAATACGGCCCACAGCCCACCTCCACTCAGAAACGGTCACTGTGGGTGCCAGATAACAACGTCAAGTAGCAATGCCTGGCTTCCTCTCCCTAGGGACTAACCTCCTTGCAGTTTCTTCAGCCCAGGAACATGACTTCCTTTATAGCCAGGTGCAAACATTTTACAGTTCAATCAATGTCTGTGAAGCATTTTCACAAATGTCATCTCATTTGATCCTCACAGAAGTCCTGGAGTAGGTAGATAGGAGACTATGGAATACTATTTTATTTTCATTAGCCAGAAAATGGAAATTTAGAAAGTTCAGAAACTTGACCCAACTGAAGAGATGTAAGAAACGGTGGACCTTGAAAGAGACTTCAGGTTTTCTCACTGCACAGAATATAGTCAAAAACTGCTACAGTTAAATATTTTACCATTTGTTCTCCCTGTGTGATCTACAATAATAACCTGCTTTGTGTTGATATTTACTGCTGTGTTGCTGACAATTACCTGAAAGAGAAGTTGGAATGCTTTACTGGGCTGGAAAAGTTTTAGTTACATCTCAAAGCAGGTCTAATGAAGCAAGTTTATTCTATGTCTATTAAAGGCTAAGTTGACTTGCACATGTGCGGTACATACAAAGCGCTCCCTAGCGCCAATCACGTGTGTTTCAATCTGTCATTGTCGATTGTGAATTTGGTTGACACTTCTATTATAGAGAAAAGGTGAATAGTGACATTAAAATACTTCTAATTAATTTCCTTTCAATGTGCATGAATCTGTGCACCAGGACACTAGTATGACTATAATAACATTACCCAACCACCCCACTCCAGCCTTCCCTCTGAGGTTTGAGGGTCTGTTCTGTGCTTCTATGTCTCTGGATCTGTTTTGTTCATCATTTTATTTTATTAGATTCCACATTTGAGTGAAATTGTGTAATACTTGCCTTTTTCTTACTGGCTTATTTCGCTCAGCATAATGCTCTCAGGCTCCTCCATGCTGTTGCAAATGGTAAGAGTGCTTTCTCACAGCTGGATAGTATTGCACCTCCTGGTGGGAATCATGAAAACATGAAACAGACTGAACCCTGGAGAAGAGAACATTCATTTCTTTCTGGGGAGAGGTCAGAGCACTGCCTTCTGTGTCCCTCTCCTGATGTTTTAAAAACCAAGCATGTGAGAATGTGTGTTGCAACTCCAAGTGTATGTTGACATAGTCCTTAGTGACATGGGACTAGGTGCCCAAAACTTGAGTTCTCATGTTGGGTTTCATAAATTGGAAGTGCTTATGCTTCCCATCATGAAGCCCAGAGTCAGCGAGAAGATGAAAGTGGGAACAGACTTACACGTCTCTGTTCTCCAAGCCCCTGGATGGCAGAGCCTGTGTCTATTTGCCCCTCTAGCACTGCATCCACAATGTCACTTGTGCCTTGTTAATGAAAGTGTCATCTTGGGCTGGTGTCCTGTCTCTCTGAGTGACCTGCCTCGGCACCCCTGGCCTAGCTGCCTCGGAGCCACTCCATCCACGGCCAGAGGAGCCCTGGCACAGGAGGCGCAGCACTTTCCAGGTGTGGCTCAGAGACGAGAACAGAACCCGTGGAGACCCTCGCAGGCCACCTGCCAGAGGGAGGTTCTGCATGTGCTGCTGGTCTGCTCTGACCCCTGGAGGGTTCGGGTCCACTTCCTGGCGAATGTGACCCCCAGCAGAGACCTTAGTGGAACCTGACTCCCTCTCTCTGAGAGCAGCCGTTTTAGCTTAAAGTTTGAAATTCTGTCAATAGAAGCAGGAACAAATTTTACTGCCTGTACAGATTTGTGATTAGATTTTGCAAAGAACTCGGTCATTCACCACAGAGGAGGACCCTAATGTCACTCTCCCTGGGAAGTGAGAACAGGCTGTGCCTATGTCTCAGGGAGAATATCTCATTGGCAGACTCTGTTCCCTGGAAACCTGTGACCTCAGGCCAACCAGACCATGCCGCATCCCAGACACAGCTAGACGGGACCAGACGCATGATGAGTACTGAACGAAATGAAATCCAAGGAAGGTAGACGGGGTGACATTTCATGCTCTTGTCTTCTGTCAAGAGCACCATTTGCCTGCAATGCATTTGTGGCCAGTATTACTGGCCTTGCCTAATTTAAAAAAATATATATATTTTTACTGATTTCAGAGAGGAGAGGGAGAGGGAGAGGGAGATAGAAACATCAGTGATGAGAAACACTGATTGGCTGCCTCCTGCATACCCCACACTGGGGGTCCAGCCTGCACCCCTGATGTCAGAACAGCCCAGCAGGAGCCCAGCATAAGCACTGCAGAGCTCATGGTCTGACTGGTACTGAGTCTGGGCAGAGCTGGCAGGGGGTGTTGGGAGCTGGGGAAGCCAGGAGAGGCTGTGGGTGTATAAGGATGAGTCATTATTGCTAAAGCCAGTGGCCACATAGCCATCAGACAGAACAGTCCAAACAGCCAAGTTTACTTTTGTCAAATTGTTTTACATCAATTGAGATGATCATGTGTGTTTTCCCCTTTATGCTGTTAATGTGGTGTGTTACATTGATTTGCATATGTTGAATCATCCTTGTATTCTAGGAATAAGACCCACTTGGTTATCATATATCTGTGTGTGTGTGTGTGTGTGTGTGTGTACACATATATACACACATATTCCTTTTATTCCTAAAACCCAGGTAGGTGCCTTTGACCAGAATTGAACCTGTTAATGTGGTGTGTTATGTTGAATTATCCTTGTATTCTAGGGATAAAACCCACTTGGTTATCATATGTGTGTGTGTGTGTGTGTGTGTGTGTGTGTGTGTACACACATATATACATATTCCTTTTATTCCTACAACCCTGGTATGTGCCCTTTACCAGAATTGAACCTGGAACCTTTTGGTCCTCAGACAGACGTTCTATCCACTCAGACAAACCGGCTAGGGCTCTTTTTTATCTTAGTCCTTCCAGCTAAAGATTTGTCACGTTTGAGAATCTTTAAAAAAAATTTGATTTCATTGATTTTTCTGTATTGTTTTTTCTGTTTTATTTATCTGTAATCTTTATTGGTTCCTCCCTCTGCTGATGTTAGATGTCGTTTGTTCTCTTTTTAGTTCCTTAAGTTGTTAAGTTTTAGATTTGAGATGCTTCCAGGCCGGCAGGGGAGCAGTTAGACATCCATCAGGCAGAAAGGGATGTGGTTAGGGGGTGATCAGGCTGATTGGGGGACGATTAGGGAACTGTGGTTCTGCATTGCAGACCGGCTCGGCACCTCAGAACCTGCAGGCAGGGTCGGAGGGCTGTTCTTCTTGAGGAAAGTGCAGCTCAGCCAACAGGACAGCTCGCAGGGAATGGCTGAGGCAGGAAACAATGAACTGCACACACAAGTCTACTTCACACTGCAGCATTCTCATAAAAATCATACTATGGTAAAACAAGGTATAAAGAATGATGTTTTCTCAATTCCATCATAAACCTGGCTTCACCATGCACACAGGTGTCTAACAAGCACTTGGCCATCTTAAGGGCATAGTACACGAACGGTCTACTCATCTCACCTCCTGCTGAACAAGGGACAATGTGGACTCAGGAGAGAGTGGACTTGATACTAAATGACGGTGATGTTGATAGAACTCAGCGAGCACCTACTCACGTGCTGTTTCCTTTCATCGAAGGGATCGCCCCGTCCATGGGATCGGGTAGGTGTGGAATAACCTCACTTGATTGCATTCCTAAATGAAAGAGTAAGAGGAGAAAAGGCAAAAGAGTTAGTCCATGCAAGCCGGCAGCAGACACTGGCTGGTGAACATACCTCTTCCCTGTAAAGCAGCATCCATCTCTGAACCCACAGCTTTAGCGGGACAGCTGCTTGCTGCCTCTTAGACTCACCTCCTCACGTTGTAAGGCACCCACCCAGCTGCTCTCTCCAGCAGGCTTCTCCTCACTCCATCCCAGCTGCCCTCTCCAGCAGGCTTCTTCTCACTTCCTCCCAGCTGCTCTCTCCAGCAGGCTTCTTCTCACTCCATCCCAGCTGCTCTCTCCAGCAGGATTCTCCTCACTCCACCCTAGCTGCTCTCTCCAACAGGCTTCTTCTAACTCCAGCCAACTAGACTGGTCGTACCCACTATTTACACAAAGAGGGCTTCGTGCCAACAGTGAGGTCAATCACATTGGCCACAGAGGGGCACATGTACCGTGTGTCCTTGCACCCGCTCATGGCATGTTGGTCTGATGAGGATTCCCAGGCTTAGAGCCCTGAACATCTCGTTGAGGCGCATGCCCAGTGCGGCCTGTGGCCATTGTGGTATATTGACAACAAGTCATCTGTGCTCCACTGGCCCTGACTATCCAGGGACCTGGCATGATTCCCATACTGGGCATGTGCCCTGACTGGGAATTGAACCGTGACCTCCTGGTTCATAGGTCAACACTCAATCACTGAGCCACACTGGCTGGGCCTAATATTTTTAAAAATAAATTTATCAACCAGGTAATATTTTGGCATTAAGAGGAGAACTAATTTCTCTAAAATGAATGTCTGTTTATACCTAATGTAGAGTGCTACTCTACCCCTTCAAGTTGGGAGGTTACCAGAATTAATTAATTAATTGCTTAATTTAATTACATATTGAAATTGTGCAAGGCTCTGCCCAGCCCAGAAATCACCTGCTGGCTTCTTCCATCCGATGGCAGAGCTGAGCCCGTGCACACGTCCGGCTTTCCCGAGCCCCTCTCTGTGCTCTGGCTCCAGCCCCACCGTCCTGGCAGTTAAGCCTCTGGGTGCTGCCTCCGCTCCTACCGCACAGCTGATTAGGGGTGTGGGGGGCAGGCTGGTCAGGGTCTCTCCTGGGCATTGTCAGTCTGTCGTGAGAATGGCCCATAAAGCTAACTAGTGAGAAGGCGGAAAACGGGCAAGAAGGTTCTCTTAGTGCCTGTGTGTGGCCTCTGAGAGTTCTGAGACAACAGCAACACAAACAAGGCAGACACGGCCCCGCCATTTTACTCAGGGATTAGAGCATGGCTGCGGGCTCAGGGTTTCGGGTGCAATTCCAGACAGGGGCACTTACCTCATCGCAGGCTCCATCCTCGGCCCGGTTAGGGCAAGTGCAGGAGGCAACCAATCGAAGTGTCTGTCTCACATCGTGTTTCCCTTTGTCTCCCCCTGCCTTCCACCATCTAAAAATCAAGGGGGAAATATCCTTGGGTGAGGATTACCCAGAATAAAAAAGAATTAAGGGGGGTGGGGAGGAGGGAAGCTGGACAAAAATGAACCTAAAAGCTGTACTTCTCTCAATGGACTGGAATTAAAGTTAATGAAAACTCCCTTTTCGCCTTGGCTCCTAATGAGCCCAGCCTGGATTCTGACCACCGGGGACTTTTCATTAGCCTTTGTTTGGGGGTAGGTATCTCTTTGGAACTCCTACTGAAACACAGTAATATGGTCCCAGCCCCTCGCAGGTGGAGGTGAAGCCTGTGGAGCTGTGCCTCCTGGGAAGGGCGTGCAGGTGCCTGCTGGGTGCTGAGCCCACAGGACAGGGGAGTGACTCTCCGCAGAGGGAGGGCGCAGTGGGAGACTGAGAGGTTGGACAGGGGTCAGAGTTTCTGCAGACGAGAGGCCTCCGTGCGATCCGTGGTGATCAGGTCAGCTCAGGGTTCAGGACGCGTGTGGCTGAACGTGAGGACGTCCACCTTTGTCATCTTGGCAACACCACCTGGGCCGCAGAGCTGGTATGCTCCCCTCCCCCACCCCGTCTCCGAGGGCCCACAGCTGCACTCAGGTGGCTTGGAGAGTCCTGTTTCTTTTCCTGTTTACTAATGAGCTTCTCCTTCTCTGTTTACTGTTTTTCTTACCTTTTGTTTCTCTGGAACCGCCTGGTCATGGCAGGTGCGGGTGTCCCGCCAAGCCCTGGGGTGCTTCCTAGCGGATGCAGGCCCAGCCTAGCCACTGGCTGGCCGCAGGTGCCTTGCTCATGCTCAGGCCCCAGCCTCCTGCCCCTCTGCCGCCCAGAGTGAAATAGGCCCCTTCGCTTCCCACCCTGGCCCGCAGCCTCCAGGCAGAACAGCTGCTGCAGCCCCCCCCCCCCCCCCCCCGTTATTTCCTGACCACACTCCTGTGTAATCCTTCCCCTTGGACATACTTCCTCCTTCCTGCTAATCGCGTGCCCAGGAGCCCTGACCTCTGCTCCTGCTTCTAGGGAATCGACTTGAGAAACAAACTGGTGCACCTACCGCTTGCAGAGAAAATGGATGCTTCAAAGTAAAACACATTTTTCCTCTCATTTGGGACTTTTCCTCTAATTCCCGTTATTAGCCACAGCTTCTGAGCTTTATGAGAGCATGAGTGACTAATGTGTCTCATTCGTTTAGAATTAACTGGTGACTGCTATGGAAAGAGACCTAGCACTGTTACAGAGAACTGGAATACATCAAGCAATGCTCGGAGAGTTTGGAATCACACTTTGTTATTGTTATTACGTATGGGCCCAGAGAAAAATGCCTTTCAAATTCTGGGCAAAGCTACAAGCAAAACTTATCTTTTTATTAAAGAGCCAGCCCTCTGTGTACTTAGTGGTTATCTGGCTGCTAGTCTTGAAAATAACACAGTTCAATCCAATTAAAAAATACACCTGGCATGGCATTAAGAGCATGGGTGTATCTAGTCTCTGGCCTATGAGGTCAGATGGCTGAGTTTATCTTCCTCATTAACCTCAGCACTTGGCCCCGGGGGCTGGGGGAGGAGAGAGATCTGCAGTCCTCCCTCCTGAATGCCTCCCCTGCCCCTCTTGGGCTTTGCTGTTGAAGAACTACTCCCCTGGGCCTTGAGGGTCCCTGGGCCTTAGTGAACTCTGAACGATGTGACCTTGTGAGGTTTTAGAAACACAGTTGACTCTTAAACAACGCAAGGGTCAGGGGCGCCAACCGCCGAGCAGTCAAACACCTGCATTGACTTCTGGTCCCTCCAAGCCAACTCCCAGTCACCTGCTGTTGACGGAGCCTTACCAATAACAGTCAAGCAACACACATTTTGTATGTTACATGTTATAGCCTGTGTTCTTCCAATAAAGTGAGTTAGAGGAAAATGTTATACCAGGTAACTGCTCTACGTCCAAAACAGAAACCACCCCCACTGTATCTGCAGACGCTTATGGCGTACAAAGCGTTAAGAAAAGCGTAAGGAAGATGTTTTATAAAAAGATGGGTATACATGGACCTGCTCAGGTCACACCAGGTTTGCTGCAAGGTCACCTGTAAATGGTTGAGCAGGCAGCCTGCGGGGCGGTGACGGGGAGAGGACCTGCCAGTACGGACTGGCTGCAGCACTAGTGGCCGGGCAGGGCTGCCGGGAGCTGCCCTGTCACTTCACGTCCCTGGTTTCCTATTTCTGTGGCTCTTTCCCACGGGGCTTTCTCTTCTCTATTGAAACTATTGAAATGGGAGTTTCTAGGCAGGTTTAGGAACTTTCAGAAATCTTAGAAGTTAAGGGGACCATGACAAAAATACAGGGCTGCAAAGTAGCAGAAAGAGTATTTCCATAGAATGGGGAAGCAGAAAAGCTGCTTCAGGTGCATTTCCATACAATTAGGGAGCCGGAACAGCTGAAGGTCTATGTTTACAGAATAAAGGGAAGGATCCCCCCATCCAGGAGGAGAAGAAAGCCCAGGGGGATAGGGAAACAATAGCCTCAATTGTCCCCTGTGAGGTTCCACCTTTGACCTCAAGTTACTATAGTAACTGTCCAAGGAAATTGTGACCAATCAGGGGAGATATCTAGGCACCAGGGAAAAGGGACTCAATGGGACTCTTCCCCTCCCCACAGGAGTCTGTGCTGTGAGTCTCTCCCCTCCCCATTTGTTCTTCAGTACATTTCCACCTTTGCTATACCACCTTCCATCTGTGGATTCATTCTTCGACTCCATGGACAAAGAGCCCAGAAACCATCCTGCCCAGGGGGACTCCGCCTGTTGCAGTCCAAACTCCTGCTTCTCTAAGACCCAGTGCCCCTCTCAGCCCAGGAAGTGAGCACCGCAGTGAAGGAGTTCGAGCCAAACTAGGTGGAGAGGTGGTGGTGGGAGAGGCGGAATGGGCTGAAACAAACGGAAAATGTGTTTTGCAGGAAACGGTGCAGAAAAACATGAGGGAGAGCAGAAACACAGGGTGTTTTGAAACAAGGATGTTTTTCTTCCAAGTGACTAACAATGTTGCAAAAAGGCCAGGAACCAATCAGAGAGCAGCAGAGAGCAGCTGACACTAGAGGCCAGCAGAAGGCTGGGGGCAGCCCATGTGAATCTCCCTCGGGAAGATAAGACCCAGGGACAATTCCTGCTCACAGTTCCCATATCAACAGTTTGTTTGAAATACAGTCACCTGGGCCCATGCTACAGTTCTAGCCGTTAGGGGAAGGGCAGCTATAGGAATGGAATCTGTTGTTTAATAAGCTATGCACATAAAGGCTCAGCGGCTGTCCGACCAGCGGTAGCTGTGCCACACTGACCACCTGGGGGCAGATCTCAAAGCAGGAGCTGTGGAGCTGCAGTGACTTGGCAGCGTTGTTTCTCGGGTGACGCACCCCAGAACCAGAGAGGAGGGGCCTGATTTCTCGCAGGGCCATGCAATCCCACCCTCGGCCGTGGGTTATGTTGTTATTGGGGCACTGTCGGCCTTGACTCTGGTTACTGCTGAGCTGTGGTGACGGTGGACACCCTGGGAGCTGCGGGGACACCCCAGGTGTGCTGGCCAGGGAGGGACCACGGGAGGTTGGCCTAGGGCGTGCCCAGCCCATCTCACCCAGTCCCATCCCACCGGCCACCTTCTAACTAATTTCCTTTCAATGTGCATGAATCCATGCACCGGCCACTAGTTCACTGTGTTAGCTGTAGAAACGCGATTGTTCTTGCAGATCCTGGAGCACTGGAGCACATGCTGCAAGAAGACAGGCAGGGCTCTAAACATAAGGCATCGGGAGCCCAGGGCAGCTGTACTCAGAGAAGAAGATACATTTCAAATGCAGGTCAAAGGCAAGGCCCATCTCAAGGGAGATCGCATTCTGGGCCCATCTTTGCAGGTTCCCGGGCCCATCTTTGCGGTTCCTGGGCCCATCTCTGCAAGGAGGATGGTGGAGAACAGGCCCTGGGACTCACTAGTGTTAGACTTTTCCCACCTTTTAACCCTATGGTAGGGGCTAGTTTGAAATGAAATGTCAGAGCAGTTTCTTTTGAAATAAGAAATTAAGAATATACAACTCATGTAAAGACTGCTATTTGAATTTTAAACCTGCTAAGGCAATTTTCCTGTGCCGGGGACCATAACCTTTGGAGAGTAACCACTGAGTTCTGCTTCTGCAAGATAGGGCCACATTCCAATGTCCAGCAGGATGTGACTGGGAACGACCCTACGGCTGACCCCAGTTTTTAGAATATAGTCTTTAGGATTCAGAATTTAGAACAAAGGAAAATTCCTGTGGTTTGAACTGTTGCAGAGTGCCAGAGCGGTCTGACGGTGCAGGGGGAGAATTTGAAGAGACTTACTTTGTTCATCGTGCGATGGGCTTAGGGAGGATGAGTTCAAGTTCTGGGCAAGGTTAAAGGCAGAACTTTCTTTTTCATTAAAGAGCCAGCCCTATGTACACTTAGTGGTTATCTCGATGCTGGCCTCGAAAACAATGCTGTTCTATCCAATTAAAAAATGCACCTGGCATGGTATTGAGATTGTGGGCATATCTGGTCTCTGGCCTGCAAGGTCAGACAGCTAAGTTTATCTTCATCATCCTTCAAACGGGCTAAAGCAAACTAGAAAGCAACATTTTATCTAGGAAGAACAGCAGAAAATTCCAAACAACAGTTTGTTGTAGAATGGGGGTTTTCCTTCTCAGAACCTTTAAAAATAACCACCTGCCCCTAAAGCCTCGCAGTCGTTTGGAGTCCGCCTGCGTGTGGTGCTTTTGCGCCTGCCCTGGCCAGCTCAATAAATTCCTTGCCTGCTTTTTAAAATAAATTATCAGCCTCCGGTGGTCTTATTTTGAACCCAGGGTTCGACCCCACAACACTTTCAGTGTATTATGCCTGCTGCTCTCCGGATCGAGGGCCACCTGAGTAAAACACCAAAGATCCAGCTCTGTCTCTTCGCATTGACTCACTCAGGTAGCGAGGGCAGCAGGCCTTCCTGTCCGGTCGCTGCTGCCGCACCTTCCTGGGGGAAGGAGCCTTGTTTGTCACCTTTTGATGCTTCCCATTTCCCAGCATGAATAAGGCACTCAGTACTTGTCTGTCATCCAGTGAATGGAGTTGGTCTTTTCCTAGGTAGGATTGTATTATACTTTTCAATTAAAATTATAACAGAAGATGGGAAGAGGCAATGCAGACGGAACAAATTCTTAAATGTATATTGCATATTACATGCTGTATATTGAGGCTAATCTGAACACTCACAACCTGCAGAGAGAAGAGGGAGATGCTGGATATTGGTGCTGGGTAAATGCAGTCACACTGGGCTCATCCAAATGAGCAAATCACACTTGAAGAGTAAGAATGTCCCGGGCATTGCCCACAGCCCTCCAGGAGGTCGGGCAGCCACCAGCAGCCTGGGGAGCAGCGTGCTCCTCTGCCTCACAGAGCCCGGGGGAGCAGGTCTCATTCCCACGCTCTGGTTTCTGGAGCCCCATGCAGAACGACAGCGAGGTGCCAGCCATGTTCTTCCCAACGTGCTCCTTACCCTGCTTGTTCTGAGCTTCAGTGAACTGACTTTTCCAAACCCCCAGGACTCCTGAGAAGAGCAGTGTAAGTAATATTTTCATGAATTTTTACCATTTTTTGTTTGGGCAATCCCTTTCCTCCCAATACTTACATTTCTCCCATAACAGCTCATCATCCTGCTGCACTGAATGAGAAGTGCAGCTACCGGTGATGCTCCCCAGGGCACAGTGAGGCCCTTGTAAGCAGGGAGCTGTGCTCTGAGCACTGGGGAGGAGCTGCAACCCAGGTCCTGGTTCTCTTACTCTCGGCTTTGCACCCTGACCTCTCTCACCCACAGTCCTTTGTGGCCCCCCAGGACACCGCATAGTCTATTTAAGTTCACTGAGTCTCGTTTTCTTGTCTTCTCTTTCCGGATCGCTGAGCACTGATGTAAGTGGCTACCTCCTCAGAGTAGCTTTGTTTAGGCAGAATTCATAGTTGAATACAAGTGAGAATTCTCTTTTCCAACCTGAATTATCATTGCTGTTAACATAGGAATCTATCCTAATAAAGGGGTAATATGTTATTAGATTAGATGTCTTCCGGACGTCCTTTCTGGCGTTTTTCTAGACAAAGCCACAGTGGCTGCAGAGGCTGAGGGCCAGCAGCCGTGGCGGCTGTGAGGGCCAGTCCAGCACCGAGGTCTCTTTTGCAGAGGCCACAGGAGAAGGTGCCACAGGAGAAGGCAGAAGGAGGAATGTTAGTTAGGCATTTAGGGGGATCAGGCCAGGAGGGGAGAGCAGTTAGGGGCATCAGGCAGGCAGACAGGTGAGCAGTTATGAGCCAGTGGTTCCGGATTGTGAGAAGGATCCCAGATTTGAGAGAGTATAGGCTGGAGGCCCCCCCAACCCCCCCATGTATGACTTTCCCTGTGCCTCATCTCATTTGATCTTCACAGAATTCCTGGAGTAGGTAGATAGGAAACTTGGTGGAATCCTATTTTCTTTTCAATAGCTGGAAAATGGAGGTTTAGAAAGCATAGAAACTTGACCCAACTGAAGAGATGTAAGAAATGGTGGATGTTGAAAATGACTTCAGTTTTTCTCACTGCACAGAATATAGTCAGACACTACTACAGTTAAATTTTTTATCCTTTGTTCTCCTTGCATGATCCACAATAATAATATGCGTTGTGTTGATGTTTACTGCTGAGTTGCTGACAATTACCTGAAAGAGAAGTTGGGGTGCTTCACTGACCTGGAAAAAGTTTAGCTAAGTAAGAAAGCAGGTCTAATGAAGCAAGTTTACTCTCTATATATGAAAGGCTAAGTTAACTCATGCATGCGCAATACATATAAAGCTCTTACTGGCACCAGTCGCATGACTATATTTCCATCTGTCATTGTAAATAGTGAATTTGGTTGACACTTCTATTATAGAGAAAGGGAGAATAGTGATATTAAAATATTTCTTCTGATTCATTTCCTTTTGATGTGCATGAATTGGTGTACTAGGCCACTAGTATAATATAAAGGAATGGTAGGATTGTTTAACCCTCTGCACTCTGCTGTCCTCTCTTAGGGGACATCGGAATTCTAGCATATCACTCAGATGTCCCCTCTCAGGGGACATTGCAGTTTATTAGTGATTACGGGGAATTGAGTTATTTCAACGCACGTTTCCGCCGCAAAGTAACATCGAGTAGCTGGTAGCCAATGTCCAGAATGGTTTGGAGTGCAAAGGGTTAACTTTGGCTCATACTTATGCAATAGAGTGTTCATTCATAGCTTCAATAACTAAAAGTGGTCAGAGAGAACATAGAAAGTAATTTCTCTCCTGATTGCTCCATGCTATCTGATTCATTTAAGCTAAGCATGTCAAACTCGCAGCCTGAGGGCCACATGTGGCCCACAATGAATATTTTTGTAACCCAGCTAATATAAAGGTATGTAAAAAATGTTTTAATAAAAATGTAGTAACTTAATTTTTACAATATTCTGTTATTCATAACTAGGAGCCTAGTGCATGAATCCATGCACCTTGAACGGTGGCCACAAGGCTGCGGGAGCACAGGGGCGGGTCTTGGCCCATCCTCCACACCCCTACCCGGCCCCTCCCACTGCAACCCAGGTCCCCTGTCTGCCACAGCCCCACTCCTGCCTCCACCTCTCACACCCACTGATGGTGCTGGCACCACTCACACCTGAAGCCAACACCAGCAGCATGTGCGAGTGGTGGCTGCCAGGCCCAATAGCCCTTCAGGAGCAAAGGGAGGTGGAGAAGCCCTCAGGGGTGATGAGGGCCTGCAGCCACTGCTCGCACCCATTGATGGCACTGAGTGATTGTGGCTGGCCCTGAGGGCCAGCAGCTGGTGCAAGTGGGGCTGGTGCCAGCAGCAGGTGTGAGCACTGGGGAGGACATGGCAAGCAGGAGCAAAGAATTTTCAGTAACCACCAGATGCTGGCCCAGATGACAGCGGCCAGCACCCAGTCTTGGTCTGGCTCCCCCACAAACCTGCTCCACCATCCTGTTGCAGCTGGTGCCCCCCATGTTCGGCACATGCCCCCTGGTGGTCAGTGCACATCATAGAAACCTGTTGTTTGTTCCTCTGTTTGTAATATTAACCTTTTATTATATAGGACTAGAGGCCCGGTGCATGAAATTCATGCATGGGGACATCCTTCAGCCCAACTTGAACCCTCTCCAATCTAGGACCCATCAGGGAATGTCCAACTGCTGGTTTAGGGCTTAAACTGACAGTTGGACATCCCTCTCATAATCCGGGACTGTTGGCTCCCAAGCTTGCCTCCCTGCCAGCCTGATCACCCCCTAACCACTCCCCTACCAGCCTAACTGCTCCCCTGCTAACCTGGTCGCCTCTAAGTGCCCTTCCCTGCCAGCCTGATTGCTCCTAAAGGCCTCTGCCTCGGCCCCCCACCACCGTGGCTTTGTTTGGAAGGATGTTCAGATGGATGTCCAAAAGATGTCTGGTCTAATTAACATATCACCCTTTTATTAGTATAGATAACATATATGCACCTAGGAAGTTATATTATTTTACACACTTTAAATTATACAGTACATTCAACCCCTTTTACCCTGTTTGTTTTTTCTAAATGTATCTTATTGATTTTTTTCACCGAGAGCAAGGGAGAGGAATAGAGAGTTAGAAACATCGATGAGAGAGAAACATCGATCAGCTGCCTCCTGCACACCCCCAACTGGGGATGTGCCCCCAACCAAGGTACATGCCCTTTACTGTAATTGAACCTGGGACCCTTCAGTCCACAGACCAATGCTCTGTCCACTGAACCAAACTGGTTAGAGCTCTCCCCCACACTTCTTTTTTTTTTCTTTTTAGATTATCCACATTTGTAGATATGGCATTAATTTGTTTTCCATTGATTTTCAGTGAGAGTGGAAGGGAGAGGGATAGAGAGAGAGAAACATGAATGTAAGAAACATCCCTTCAATTGCCTTCCTTAGGAGTCCTGACCAGGGATCCAACTTGAATCCCAGGAATGTGCCAGTATGTTCCCTGACCTGGAATTGAACCTGCAACCTTTCGGTGCACAGGACCACGTTCACACTCACCCAACCTATCCACTTCAGCCTGGCTGTTACTCAATTTCTGGAATTTTATTTCAATTGATTCTCACAAAGTCTGTGGTTTATGTAATATTCACATTTTGCTGATGAGGAGAAAACAAAACAAAACAAACAAACAAACAAAAAAAAAACACCCAACCTCTTTGTTTTGAGACAGTATTCTTCCTTCATTGCTACATTTTTCTGCCAGCCCTGGAAAGGCTCTTGACAGTGGTTTCTCTGAGTATCTAGAGTCAGAAGCATTCTCCTCACCACTGCCCTCTCCAAAGCCGCCTCTGCACGGTACTGAGGCTGTCCCGGAGGGTGCAGAGGCAAAGACAGGATTTGGACCACTGGAGCCCCTGTGTTCACCCTTCCTCTCCATGCTGGAGAAGGCTGGGCCAGCGACTTCCAGCAGCACGGAGCTTCTGGATGGGCTAAGGTTTGCAGCGCTAACTCTTTCAACACAGTAAGTGCTTCAGTCTCTCCCTCTTTTTTTTTTTTTTTTTTAAATATATTTTATTGATTTTTTTACAGAGAGGGATAGAAAGTTAGAAACATCCATGAGAGAGAATCGTCAATCAGCTGCCTCTTGCACATCGTAGGGGATGTGCCCGCAACTAAGGTACATGCCCTTGACTGGAATCGAACCTAGGACCTTTCAGTCCATAGGCCGACGCTCTATCCACTGAGCCAAACCAGTTTCAGACAGTCTCTCCCTCTTAAGAGCTGCTGTCGCCCCCAAGGTTATAGGGCTGCCCTGAAAGTCCTCTGTGCGCCTCCCGTCGGTGGCAAACATGGTAGTTGACTCGGCGATGGAACTGCTATTTTTAGATAATTTAAACACCCTAGTGCTGAAGTAAGACTTTGCTTCTTGATTCTGACTATGCTTCTCGACTGTAGGACATGTACAAAAAATCCTTAGACATGCTTTGACTTTCCCTCCCGCCATGGCCTTAAATTCTGCACGTACACACCCTCCCCCCAGCTAGGTGTGGGCACCACATTGGCAGGAGAGCATCAGTGGCCAGGACACTTCTCTGTGTTATCTTAGGCTCCTGCATCTCTTGGCTGAGTTGGCTGTTCTGATTGCTTTGTTCCCATGCACCCTTACCCCTGTCAACTTTGGTCCTTGAAAATATCTTGGTTCTCAGGTTTAGCTCAGGTGGTGTTTGGGAGGGTCTCAGACTGCCTGTGTTGTTGTTGTTGATGCTTTTAAAATATACTTCTTTATTGATTTCAGAGAAGGGAGGAGAGAGGGATAGAAACATCAATGATGAGAGAGCATCATTGATCAGCTGCCTCCTGCACACCCCACACTGGGGACTGAGCCAGTAACCCAGGCATGTGCCCTGGCCAGAATTGAATCTGGGACCCTTCAGTCCACAGGCTCTATCCACTGAGCCAAGCTGGCTTGCCTGTGTTTTGACAGCAGTTCCGGAGACCGAGCAGGTCATGATAATATTGTGATTCCTAAATCCCTCCTCTCGGGTCCTTTTTTAACGGGAATTAAGTTGTCCTGATGTGACACTCATTCGGTTTAGGATTCACCCATTAGGACATGACATATTTGCATGGAACAGCTTTTGTGTGGAGGATACCTGTGAGGGGGGAAATCATCAGTGAAAGGAACCAATGGTGGATTTGGAACCCCCAGACAGGGAACCTCGCTCACTCCCCACATGTCTCCCCTATCCCCTGGGGTCCGGAGTGAGGCCAAAAAGCCGGAGAGCCAAGGGGGACAGAACGTCTTCACTACTCCCCCGGCTTGGAACCTCCCAGGGAGGTCCAGAGGGCTGTGCCGGAAGGCAAATCTCTGACACGGGCCACGGTTTAGGGACAGAGACACCGGAAGGATGACCATTAGGAATCAATAGGGACTGGGACTCACTGCATATGTTGCGGAGGCAGGGAGGAGCCTGAGTTTCCTGAGCCACGAAGAAAGAAGAATGGGGGGCACCCTACAGAGCGTTCGCCCCACCCGGGTTTCAAGGCACCAGATGTAAGGTTTGAGGCGCAGGAAACTGGAGTGGGAGACCACCAAGACATATTAAAGGAAGGTTTATTCCCCAGTAATGAGCGGGACTCATTATGGAGGTAGAGAAACCAGGATTAATGATGATTTACTTATTTTAGCCCTTTGTATTTAGCACGTCTCTATGAAAAATCTACGTTTCTATGAAAATGGAAGCTTTCCTCCCCCCCACCCCCTCCACATACACTTAAACCTTGTTTATCTGGTCTGTGTAATGTGCTCCTGCATTTCCAGGGGGCAGTGTGCACTTTCCTTTGTGCTTCCTTTGTTTTCTCTGGGAAACAAGCCACATGGCCAGCCCTCTGCTTGCTCTGGCCTTAAAGAACCCACCTCGGATTTACTTAAATGTCAGGGAACCTTTTTAAGAATTGAGCATGGATACATCACTTTTTCTCACGAAGGAGAAAGACAGTGGTGAAATGGAAATTTTAGCATCATTGATGTCGTTGGTCCTGGGGTTCCTTTTCATGACATCGAATGAAGTGTTATAAACAACGTAATCTAAAACCTCACTCCCCGATCATGGCACTTAGGACGGAGCACAGTTCTCAGCTGCAGGCAGGCGGCCCTGCATGGTCTGGATCAGCGGGCTCCAAAGTCCTCCTGCGCCCTCCTCTGCAGCAGTGCTGTTTGGCTAAGGTGACCAGATTTTAACATTGGTAAAGCGGGACACCATTGACCTGGGGGAAAGGGTTCTTGATTAAAAGTTTGGTCTATATGGAGCAACAAAAATCTCCATAGAAAGCAAAAATAGTATTGTAATATATATATTTTTAATTTCAACATAAGTACAATTTACAAATATAATAAAAATTATGTATAGTTGTGTCACTTTCAAGGCCGGCGCTAGACTTTTTGCTGCCACTATAAAATATAAATAATACAAATACTGTCTACTAAATTCAAGAAAATTTATGTAATTATGAAATAAATATATAAATTACTTACCTAAATTATCTGAATAGCTGATTTGTAATGATATCACTTGTTTAACTAGCACGCAGTATAATGTATATCATCTGAGAGACAGATACAAAATGTTTTCATCGTTGCCAGTCCCCAAAAATGCCATTGTTCATTAAGTCCAAACAATGGTGGTCTAATTCTAACAACTGATCAACAATGCGAACTTTGATAAGCAGTTCTCAATAATCAGTTCTCAACAATTATTTGTTATTATTAAAGTTTAACATTATAAAATTAACAAAAATAATATAAAACTCATATCCTGGCTAAATAGCCACATGGCTGCCAAAAACCATATATTCCCTTCCCATTCTCTTGCTGTTTTCTAGCTTGTCAAGCATTCTTTCCAAAAATCAGGACTTCTTTAAAATACCTCGGGACACGGAACAAATTGTTAAAAATCGGGACGTCTGGTCACTTTATGTTTGGCGATTCTCATCTCCGTGGCCATTGCTCTCAGGGTGTCCTTCTCTGCCCTCGTCTCTTAATTCAGGAACCTTACCGACAGGCAGCACAAGGCCTGTGCCTCCCCTCTAATCGCATGCACATGCGCAGGTGTGGCTTTGACAGACGTGAAGACGCGGCTGCCTGCAGAGCCTCAGGGGGTTTGTGATCACTGAAATGGAAAAGCCTTCAATCTAGATGTTGGAGGGTTTTAGAGGCTTATGTGCATTCTCACTTCATCCACTTTTTCTTGCCATCTTCTTTCATTGCTCTAAATTTCATATATTTATGCCAAATTTGTTCTCAACACATACCACTCTTCTAAGCTACATGCTTATCTATCGACTCCTGAATGCCCTTTGGGCATTTCAAATGGAATGGATTAAAAATTAAATTCATATTCAGAGAAACTTGCTCTTCCTCCTTCATTCACTGTTTTCATTAATGGTACCACTGAAACAGGAATTTTTTGGGTGAAAAAGACAGGCTTTAGGGAATTTTAGACATTAAGGGGACCATGGAGGAAGCACAGGGCTGCAGAGCAGCAGAAGGTGTATTTCCATAGAATGGGGGAGCTGAAAAGCTGCAACAGGTGCATTTCCATAGAATGCGGGAGCTGGGACAGCAAAAGGTCTATGTTTACAAAATAAAGGGAAGGAAGCCCTTCAGCCAGGAGAGGAAGAAAGCCCAAAAGGAATAGGAAAACAATGGGGAGGGAGAGGGAGAACCTCTTGTGTCCCAAGTGAGGTTCAACCTTTGACCTCAGGAGTTGCTATGGTAACCAGTCCAAGGGAATAGTGACCAATCAGAGGGGACATCAAGGCACCGGGATCTGCAGCCTTTATAAGTGGCTGAGAAGGAACTCAGCGGACCCTTTCCCCCTCCTCCTGTCAGAGTCCATTCTGTGGGTCTCTTTCCCTCTCCCCGCATGGGAGTCTGTATTTGTTCTTCAATAAATCTCCACCTTTGCGGTACCACCTTCTGTCCGCGGATTCATTGTTCAATTCCAGTGGTCAAAGAATTCGGGTTCCAGTCCAAAAATTCCATTTCACCACTATCAAACAATTAAAAGCAAGAAATCATACTAGATGCTTTTTTTTTTTCTTCTAACTCTCCCTTGATTAAGTCTGTAGATTTTATCGGTTCTTTATGTTTGGAATTCATCTTCTCACTGCCCATATTTAATGTTCTAAATTTATTTTTAAAATTAAACTTATTGGGGTAACATTTTTAAGAACATTGTCTAAGTGCCAGTGTGCGGTGCTATAATCCATCACCCGTATACTCCATTGTGCACTCGCCACCCTGGTACTATCATCATGTATCTGCCTCTCTTCCACCTCTTCGTTCTAAGTCTCCCTGATGCCTTCTCTGCACTATGCACTGTCTCCTCGTCGATGTCCCTTCAGTCTTGCCCCAGTTCTTTTTGCCCCTCAACATTCCCATGTCCCCATGTGGGATCTTTCTAAAATGTAAATGGGATCATTCATTTTCTCATTCAAATTTCTTTTTTTATTGTTTAAAGTATTACATATAATGGTGCATATATCTCCTGTTTGGTCCCCCATTGATCTTCCCTCCAGCCTCCTCTACTCCCTATCGTGTGCCCTCATCCCACCCTCTGCCCCAGTGTTTGTGTCCATTGGTTGTGCTTATATGCATGCATACAAGTCCTTTGGTGGATCTCTTCCCCACCCCACCCCCAACACTCCCCAGCCTTCCCGCTGTAATTTGACAGGTGCTTTACTGCATCTGTATCTATCTTTTTGTTCATCAGGTTATAATGTTCTTTATTTTCCATAACTGAGTGAACTCATGTGGTGTTTTTTTCATTGCCTGGCTTATTTCACTTAACATAATACTCTCTAGTTCAATCCAGGTAGCTGCAAATGATAAGAATTCCTACTTTTTTTTTTATAGCAGCATAAGTATTCCATTGAGTAGATATACCATAGTTTTCTAATCCACTCATCTGCTTATGGGCATATTTAGGCTGTTTCCAAATTTTAGCTATGGTGAATTTTGCTGATATGAACATAGGGGTGCATATATCATTTCTGATTGGTGTTTCCAGTTTCTTGGGATATATTCCTGTAAGTGGATTGTTGCAGAGTTCCCAAACAATCAAACAATGCAGGAGGAGAGTTTGGAGAAACTCACTTTATTCATCGCGCAATGGGTTTAGAGAAAATGAATTCAAATTCTAAGCAAAGGTACAAGAAGAGCTTCCCTTTTTATAAAGGAGCCAACTCTCTGTGCAATTAGTGGTTATCTTGCTGCTGTCCTTGAAAACAAACACAGCTAAATTAATGGCATACCTAGTCTTGACCTGCAAGGTCAGACAGCTAATTTTATCATTCTTCAAACAGCTAATGCAGACTAGAAAACAACATTTTATCTAAGAAAAACAGCAGATAATTCCAAACAGCAGTTTCTTACAAATAGGGGTTTCCTTCTCAGGATTACTGGGTCAAATGGGAGTTCTATTTCTAGTTATTTATTTATGTATTTATTTATTTTTTATAATATATTTTATTGATTTTGTACAGAGAGGAAGGGAGAGACACAGAGTTAGAAACATCGATGAGAGAGAGTCATCGATCAGCTGCCTCTTGCACACCCCCTACTGGGGATATGCCCGCAACCAAGGTACATGCCCTTGACCGGAATTGAACCCGGGACCTTTCAGTCCCCAAGCCGACGCTCTATCCATTGAGCCAAACCGGTCCCGGCTATTTTTAGTTTTTTGAGGAAACTTCGTACCATCCTCCACAGTGGCTGCACCAGTCTGCATTCCCACCAGCAGTGCACAAGGGTTCCTTTTTCTCTGCATCCTCACCAGCACTTGTCCTTTCTTGATTTGTTGATGATTGCCATTCTGACAGGTGTGAGATGATACCACATTGTCATTTTGATTTGCATCTCTTGGATAATTAGTAATTTTGAGTATGTTTTCATATGTCTCTTGGCCTTCCTTCTGTCTTCATTTGAAAAGATTCTATTTAGGTCTGTTGCCCATTTTTTAAATTTGATCATTTATCTTCCTTTTATTAAGTTGTATAAGTTCTCTGTAGATGTTGGAGATTAAACCTTTATCAGTGATAACATTTGTAAATATGTTCTCCCATACAGTGGGCTTTCTTGTTTTATTGATGGTTTCTTTTGCTGTACAGAAGCTTTTTATTTTGATGTAGTCCCATTTGTTTATTTTCTCTTCAATTTCCATTGCCCTATGAGCAGCATCTATGAAGAAATTGCTTCAGCCGGCCCTCACCCATGCACCAGGCCTCTATCCTATCTAATAAAAGAGCAATATGCAGATTGACCATCACTCCAATACGCAATAGTCGCCCCCATGTGGTCAAAGATGGCTGCCCCCATGTGGACACAAGATGGTCACCACAAGATGGCCAGCAGGAGAGAGCAGTTTGGAGGCACCAGGTCTACAAGGGAGGGCAGTTGAGAGGGACCGGGTCTGCAAGGGAGAGCAGTTGGAGGCAATCAACCCTGCAGGGGAGGACAGTTAGGGTTGACCAGGGTATCAGGGGAGGGCAGTTAGGGGCAAACAGGCTGGCAGGGGAGCAGTTAGACATTAATCAGGCTGGGATGGGAGTGATTAGGGGGTAATCAGGCTGGCAGGCAGAAGCAGTTAGGGGAAATCAGGAGGGCAGACAGGCTAGCAGTTGGGAGCCAGCAGTCCTGGATTGTGAGAGGGATCCCAGATTGGAGACGTGCAGGCTGGGCTGAGGGACACCCCCCAACCCCCGTGCACGAATTTTGTGCACCGAGACTCTAGTATGCATATAAGTTCTTTGGTAAATCTCTCCCCACTGCCCCCTGAACCCCATCCCCCTTCCCTGGATTCCTCATTCTGTTCCATGTTTCCATGATTCCCATTCTATTTTATTCATCATTTATTGTATTCATTAGATTCCATATTTGAGTGAGATCATGTGATATTTGTTTTTTTCTGACTGGCTTATTTCACTTAGTATAATCATCTCAGGACCTTCCATGCTGTCTTAAAGGGTAAGAGATTCTTCTGTTTTTTTACACCTGCATAGTATTCCATGGTATAAATGTACTTCAGTTTTTTTTATCCACTCATCTACTAATGGGCACTTGGGTTGTTTCCAGATCTCAGCTATTGTAAATTGTGCTGCTATGAACACAGGGGTGTGTACATTCTTTCTTATTGGTGCTTCAGGTTTCTTAGGATATTCCTAGAAGTGGGCTCACTGGGTCAAATGGCAGTTCCATATTTAAGTTTTTGAGGAAACTGCACTGTTTTCCATAATGGCTGCACCAGTCTGCATTCCCACCAGCAGTGCATGAGGGTTCCTTTTTCTCCACATCCTCACCAGCACTTGTCATTTGTTGATGGTAGCCATTCTAACAGGTATGAGATGGTACCTCATTGTCGTTTTAATTTGTATCTCTCTGATGACCAGTGACATTGAGAATGTTTTCATATGTCTCTTGGCCATCTGTATGTCCTCTTTAGGAAAATGTCTATTCAGTTCTCTGCTCATGGTTGTTTTTAAATATATTTTTATTGACTTCAGAGAGGAAGAGAGAGGAGAGAGAGAAAAACAGCAATGATGAGAGAGAATTATTGATCAGCTGCCTCCTGCACACCCCACACTGGGGATCGAGTCTGTAACCTGGCCATGTGTCCTTGACCAGAATTGAATCCAGGACCCTTCAGTCAACAGGCTAACACTATTCACTGAACCACACCAGCCAGGGCTTCTGTTTTTGTTTTTGTTTGTTTGTTTTTTATATATATTTTATTGATTTTTTAGAGAGGAAGAGAGAGGGATAGAGAGTTAGAAACATCAATGAGAGAGACTCATCGATCAGCTGCCTCTTGCACACCCCCTACTGGGGATATGCCCACAACCAAGGTACATGCCCTTGACTGGAATCAAACCTGGAACCTTTCAGTCCACAGGCTGACGCTCTATCCACTGAGCAAAACCAGTTTCGGCCAGGGCTTCTGTTTTAATTGGATTGTTTGTTTTTCTTTTGTTGACTTGTATAAGCACTTAAGTTTTTTGGAAATTAACCCCTTAGAGATGTATCTTTGGCAAATATGTTGTCCCATGCAGTGGGCTCCCTTTTAATTTTCATGCTGGTTGATTTTGCTCTGCAGAAGTTTTGAGTTTGATGTAGTCCCACTTGTTTATTTTTTCCCTTAGTTTCTCTAACCCCAGGCAGTGTATTAGCAAACATTCTGCTAAGTGAGATGTCTGAGACTTAGTTGCCTACATTTTTTGTATTGTTTTTGTTTCATGACTTACATCTTTTATCCATTTTGAGTTTATTCTTGTGTGCGATGTGGGGTGGTGGTCTGGTTTCACTCTTGTATGTACTGCGCAGTGTTCCCAGCACCATTTGTTGGAGAGACGATCTTTGCACAGTGCTCTGTGCCAGGAAGCTGGGTGAGCACACTCATCACCAGGCTCTGCTGAGCTCGGGGCAAGGCCAGGCTTCCTGGGAAACCTGGGCCATTAGGAGCTGGTGGGGGTTCAGTGAGAGCCGTCGATGCAGGGCTGAAGGACTGCACCTCAGGTGCTCCTCTCAGGGCCAGCGAGGCTCTCAAGGCCTTTGCCTCACCTCCTTCCAATGAGGACCATCCCGGACCAGATTGCTGACTTCAAGCCGTCAGTGAAAAGGGATCACACATCAGCTGATGGCTGCCCTAGCCCACTATTTCCCGCCCACAGAACCCCAGGTGACATTTTACACAGAAAAGAGAAAAAATTGAGCATAATTGGGCTCCTGTGTCATTGCTGCCTGCCGGGTCCCATGCTGGCCGCCAGGCTCAGGTGCTCCTCCCACCGAGCCCAGGCCCCCCTCCCAGCACTGCAGCCTCAGAGGTTCCCAGGCCTGGCCCGCTGCTTGGTTCCCTGTCAGGTCCCTGACAGCCACTCTTTACTTTGTCCGCCTCTATCTCCAAATGCCTCGGCCTCTGATCCTCTGGCATCATTGTGACCTCAGTGGGCTCCGGTAGGGAACCTCTGCCCCCTGAGCTCCTGGTGAGGAGCCTGAGTGCAGGCCCTGCTCTCGGAGCTCCTGGTCCACCCACCACGTCGGAGCTGCTCACACAGCCATGCCTGGTCCCAGAGCTGCCGGGCGGACCTGTGTGGTGCCGTGGGAAAACTGGCTGCGTGGCAGCCTTTCTCACCACTTGCCTCCTTCCTCTGCCGCCTGCAAACACTCCAGTCTCTGTCTCTTAACTACAGGCAAGCCCTGAGGCCAAAATTGGTACAACAGCCCTGGCCGGGTTGCTCAGTGGACAGCGCCTTGGCCTGCAGACTGGATTCTGGGTCAGGGCATAGGCCCCGGGTTGCAGTAGATCCCCAGTGGCAGGTGTGTAGAAGGCAGCCGATCCTTTATTCTCTCTCATCATTGATGCTCCTTTCTCCCTCTCTCAGCTCCTTTCTCTATGAAATCAATAAAAAATATATTTTTAAAAATGCCAAAACAACCCCTCATCCCCCCAAAAGGAGGGAAAAACCTAGATCTGGCCATGCTCCACAGACAAGGCTCCCTCTGGGGGAGGAAGGGGGAAACCTGGCTTCAGACAGTGTGGGGAGAAAGCCAGAGCCACAGGGGAACCCAGGCCTTAGGGTGCAGAACCTGCCCAACAGCCTCATGGGGACAGGACCCCACCCTGTGCCCAAGGGGCATCTCCATGTCCCAAAGCGTGGCCAGGAACCCGGGCTGTGGAAGCCCCTATGGCCCTGAGGATCCAGCCTCCCTCCCCTCCTCCCCACAGGCTGCCCTGAGCAGGCCCCGCAGCCAGTGCAGGCCCCGCTGTGTGATGGCTCAGGGTAGGCCCAGCTCACTTGGTAAGCCTGAGACCACGTCCTTTCTCCCCCCCTCCCCCTTCCCCCCTCTCCCCCCCTCCCCACGGCCAGGCCGAGGAGTGCCTGTCCTCCATGAAGGGACTTCCTTGATGCGGGGTGGCAGTACCCCGGCAGCTGGGAACAGCCATCCCTGTGCAGGCTCCCCCAGACCTGTGCAGGGCAAGGCGCTCGCTGCCGGAGCCCAGCCCCAGGAGCACCCACCTCGCTGGCTAAGTGAGCACCGGGGCTCCGGAAGACAAGCTGCAGACCTGGGGTGCGCAGCCCTGCCGCAGTCCGGAGGGCTTTACGGGGCCCAGGGACATTGTGCCCCGGACCGAGGACCAAGCGAGCTGCCCTGAGGGTGAGCCCCGCGGTGCCAGGAGCCCTGTGCTCCCAGCCTGCCCCTCCTCCCTCCCCCGGGCGGGGGCGGCCAGGCCACTCTGTGTGTGCACCTTCCACTGGGCGGAGCCTTCCCTGCGGCCTCATCAGCCCCCCAGGGCCCTGCCCTCCGTCCAGACAGCGGGGCAGCCATGTGGGCGGCCAGTCTGGGTTCTTGGGGCGCCTGGGCATGTGATCACAGCTCCAGAGTCAGTGGCAGAGTCAGGGCGCGGGGGTAGACGTGGAGGTTTGCCTCCTCACTCTCCCTCCGTCTGCCCGCTCTCAGCCCCTCCGCCCTCCGGTGTGCACTTGCCCGGGGGGACATTGCCAACCATCACCAACCGGTAGAGAGAACACACGGAGCTCGGGCCATGGCTGCCCAAGCCGCTGTCCCCGGAGGGCGCCCCAAGCCGCAGGCGCAGGCCAACCCGGAGAACCGGACTCGGCTGCCTGCCCGGTGGGGCCCCAGCGCCGCCCGCCCGCTCCCGCCTCGGCCAAGGGCCCGGGAAGCCCCCTGCGCCGCGAAGCCCGCAGCACCGCCCCAGCGTCTGTCCGTCCTTCCGGGAGAACGCCCTTCGCCCTGCTGGGTGGCTAGACTTGCAAAATGCAATCCCTTCAGTGGCCACAGAGCTGGCACCCAACCGCCTCCATCCGTGGGAAAGGCTACGCGCCGGAGTAAAAAATTAATGAAGTAAAATGTTGCAATTGGCTCTTCATTCACCCACCATTATCCAATGGCGTGATTTGCCCAGACATTAGAAACATTGTTAAGTGTCTACTTTGCCCTGAAACCTTTGTCACCGATTTTCCGCAAATTTTAAAAAGTGCAGAGCATGGGCTACACATCAGCCCTTCGGCTAGCGTGTGCTTTTCAAATGTTTGGCCCTGCTGTTCAGCAGACTCTTCATGTACACCATAAGAAAGCACATCAGGCATGCACACAGCACCCGCACCATTATTATAGGAACAGAAGAGAAATATGTAAGTAATACATTGAGTCATGTAATTAAATGTTCTGCAGGTGTTGCAGAAGACCAAAGAAAACCACGGACTCTTCCAAGAAGTGGAGGGATGCTGTTTAATACGCCGGCGGGCTCAGGGAACGGCCTCCGAATCTGAGTGGAGAACACGCATGGGGCCCTCCCTTACACCCCCCTCCTTGTGATCTTTGTCCCACAAACATGGATTATGCTTCCGGTCCTTTTCGCAAGTTAATAGCCCTCCCTCCCTCCGGGGCAGTGCACTGTCCACAGTCTAAAAGCCTCTGTAACCGGTTCTGCAAGACCAGTATCTGGGAAGGAGAGAGGGATTAATTATAGGGTATCAGGAATGCACACTGAGCTTGCTGGCTTGAATTCAGATCTCTAGCCTCCAAATATCAGGGTTACATTGGAATTAGCCCTTTTTAGCCTTCTCACGGGTATAATTTAAAAAAATTAACAGGTTTTTTAAAATTCGCTCACTATGAATAAAAGATTCAAAAAGCCAAGTGCACTTATTTGGTTAATAAAGCATTTTACTTAATTAAAAAAATCTTTATTGTTGAAAGTATTACATAAGTCTCCCTTTTCCCCCATATCCACATCCAGGCCCCACCCCCTCAGGCCTTCCCAGCCTATTGTCTGTGTCCATGGGCCATGCATTAGTGCATACAAGTTCTTTGCTTGATCTCTTCCCACCCACCCCTGCCTTCCCTCTGAGATTCATCCTTGTGTTCCATGTTTCCAATGTCTCTGGATCTATTTTGTTCATCAGTTTATTTTGTTCATTAGATTACACATATGAGTAAGACCATGTGATAATTGTCTTTCTCTGACTGACAATTTCACTCAGCATAATAAGCTCCAGGTCCCTCCATGCTGTCTCAAAGGGTACGAGATCCTTTTTTTTTACTGTTGGATCATATTCCATGGTATAAATGTACCACAGCCTTTGAAAAAAATAATTTTTTAAAATTGATTTCAGAGAGGAAAGAAGAGGGGGAGAGAGAGAGAAACAACAATGATGAGAGAGAACCACTGATCATCTGCCTCCTACACCCACCTTCCCCAAGGGGGATAGAGCCCGCAGCCTGGGCTTGTGCCCTGACGGGGAATCTAACTGTGACTTCCTGGTTCATAAGTTGATGCTCAACCAGTGAGCCACACTGGTCAGGCAACCACAGCTTTTTTATTTATTTATTTATTTATTTATTTATTTATTTATTTATTTATCCACTTTAGCTGTTTCCTGATCTTAGCTATTGTAAATGGTGCTGCTATGAACATAGCGGTGCATACATTGTTTCTGATTGGTGTTTTGAGTTTCTTAGGATATATTCCTAGAACTGAGACCGAAGGGTCAAATGGCAGTTCCATATTTAATTGTTTGAAGAAACTCCACAGAGGCTGCACCAGTCTGCATTCCCACCAGCAGTACAGAAGGGTTCCCTTTTCTCCACATCCTGGCCAGCACCTGTCATTTGCTGATTTGTTGATGGTGGTCATTCTGTCAGTTGTGAGGTGGTACCTCATGTCATTTTAATTTGCATCTCTCTGATGATAAGTTATTGATACTTTGAGCACTTTTTTAAAAAAATATATATTTTATTGATTTTTTTTACAGAGAGGAGGAGAGAGGGATAGAGAGCTAGAAACGTCGATGAGAGAGAAACATCAACCAGCTGCCTCTTGCACACCCCCTACTGGGGATGTGCCCGCAACCAATGTACATGCCCTTGACCGGAATCGAACCTGGGACCTTCCAGTCCGCAGACCGACGCTCTACCACTGAGCCAAACCGGTTTTGGCTACTTTGAGCACTTTTTCATGTGTCTCTTAGTCATGTACATGTCCTCTTTGGAGAAGTGTCCATTCAGGTCCTTTGCCCATGTTTTGATCGGATGTTTGTCTTTCTTTTGTTAAGTTGTATGAGTTCCTTGTATATTTTGGATATTATCAGGTGTATCATTGGCAAATACGTTCTCCCATACAGTGGGCTCCCTTTTCATTTTTCTGATGGTTTCTGTTGCTGTGCAGAAGCTTTTTATATTGATGTGGTCCCATTTGTTTACTTTCTCCTTACTGTCCCTTGCCCGAGGATATGCATTGGTAAACATATTGCTACTAAAGATGCCTGAGATTTTGCTGCCTATAGTTTCAACTAATATTTTTATGTTTTCACAGCTTACATTTATTTAAGCTATGAAAACATAAATTATCCATTCATGTGCATGGTGTAAGTTGGTGGTCTAGTTCTTTTGCGTGTGTTTTTATTTGTTGTTGTTGTTGTTGTTGTTGTTATTGTTTGCATGTATCTAATTTTCCCAACACTATTTATTGAAGAGACTGTCTTAACAACATTGTATGCTCTTGACTCCTTTGTCAAATATTAAATGAGTGTGATGGCTTGGGTTAATTTCTGGAGACTGTTCTGTTCCATTGTCTGTACGCCTACTCTGGTGCCAGTAGCTGGCTGTTTTGATTACAGTGGCTTTGTAATATAACTTGATATCTGGTATTGTGATTCCTGAAACTTTGTTTTTCTTTCTTGAGATTGTTGCCGCTATTTGTGGTTCCATATAAATGTTTCAAGTATTTGTTCTAGCTCTGTGAAATATACCTTTTAATTTTTAATAGGGATTTTAATAGGGATTGCATTGACTCCATAGGTTGCCTTGGGTAGTATGGACATTTTAATGTGTTGATTCTATCAATCCATGAACAGGTGTATTCTCCTATATGTTTATATCTTCCTCTACCTCCCTTTTCAATATCCTATAGTTTTCTGAGTGCGTCTTTTACCTTCTTGGTTAAATTTATTCCTAAGTATCTTAATATTTTTGTTGCAATTGTAAATGGGGTTGTTTGATCAGTTTTTCTTTCTGAGAATTCATTATTGGTGAATAAAAATGCCATTAATTTCTTGGCGTTAATTTTGTATACTGCTACTTTTCTGAATTTGTTTATTAAATGTTGTAGAGGGTCACCTGGGAAGACACATGAACATTCTTTAGATTGTTGCTGACTGGGCCCGGGATATTGGCAGAGTCATATCAGTTGCACTCCCGCTCTGGGAGTGTGGAAATGTTCTTAGTTCCTGGCTTGTGTTTGTCCAGAGGAAGGAGTGGGTGGGACCTGGGCCCTCCCAGGCTCCTTGTTTTCCTGTGAAACCCCCTTGTTGGATTGGAGAATAAATAGATGTGCTGCCTGGCTCAGGAGGTCCTGGTCTGCCTCTCCAGCAGAGGAGGTGGGCGGCCCTCCCAGCTCCCAGCTTAAAATCTATCTCTATGTCTTCTCTCTTTATTTCTATTACTTCTCAATCCCTGGCCACCTCCACTTAAAACCGGTTGGTTCATCTCTCTTTTCGTGCGGGACACGGAAAACGGAGATCCCCGCCATGTCTGGCTTCCAACGCATCCAGCCCCCGCAAAATGTAGTAGGTTTTTGGTGGATTCTTTAGGGTTTTCTATGTATAATATCATGTCATCTGTGAATAATGAGAGTTTTATTTCCTCCTTTCCAATTTTTTCAAAATATATTTCATTGACTTTTTACAGAGAAAAAGGGAGAGGGATAGAGAGTTAGAAACATCAATGAGAGAGAAACATTGATCAGCTGCCTCCTGCCCAACCCCTCCTGAGGATGTGCCTGCAACCAAGGTACACGCCCTTAACTGGAATCGAACCTGAGACCCTTCAGTCCACAGGCCAACGCTCTATCCACTAAGCCAAACCAGTCAGGGCCAATTTTTATATCTTTTATGTTTGCTTCTTGTCTGATCACTGTGGTTAGCACTCTAGTACTATCTACAATAATAAAAGTGTAATATGCTAATTAGACCAGACATCCTTCCGGAAGCCTTCTGGATGAAGCTGGGGCTGTGAGGGAAGCCCGGATCCCGGGTTCAGAGAAGCTAGTGTTAGCAGCCAGGGGGAGGAAGGCCTACTCTTGCACGAATTTCATGCATTGGGCCTCTAGTGTTAAATAAGAATGATGAAAGAAGACATCCCTGTCTTGTTCCTGTTCTTAGGGGAAATGGTTTCAGTTTTTGCCCATTACTGTAGAGTTGACTGTAGGTTTGACATATCATGCCTTTATTATGTTGAGGTATGATCCCTCTGTTCCCACTTTGCTGAGAGTTTTCAATAAAAAGAGAAAAAGGTGTTGGGTTGTGTAAAATGCTTTTCCTGTGTCTATTGAAACGATCATGTGGTTTTTGTTATTCAATTTGTTTATGTGATATATCACATTTATTGGATTTGTGAATATTGTACCAGCCTTGCATCCCCAAGATAAATCCCACTTGGTCACGTATATGACCTTTTTAACATACTGCTTGATTGATTTGCTAATATTTTGTTGAAGATTTTAGCATCTGTATTCATCACAATATTGCCCTCTAATTATCTTTCTTTGTAGTGTCTTTCTCTAGTTTTGGAATTAGGATTATGCTGGCTTCATAGGAAGAGTTTGGAAGTGCTCCTTCCTCTTGGAGTTTTTGGAATAGTTTGAGGAGGACATGTGCTAGTTTTCTTTGAAACTTTGGCAAACTGTTCTGTGAAGCCACAAGGACCAGAGCTTTTGTTTGCTGGGAGTTTTTTTGGTTACTGCTTCAATTTCCTCCATTGTTATTGGCCTATTCAGGTTTTCTGATTCTTCCTGATTCAGTTTTGGAAGACTGTATTGGGGGGAAGGGGAATTTGTCCATTTCATCCACATTGTATACCTTGTTGGCATATGGTTGTTCATTAATAACACATTTTATTTATTTATCATACTAGAACATGACAGAATTGCCATGGCTGGTGCTGCTCAAAGGTTAGAGCAACATTGATGTACTGTAGGGTCAATGGGTTCAATTCCCAGTCCAGTGCTTGTACCTGGGTTGTAGGTTCGATCTCTGGCTTTTCTGGGCACATGTGGGAGGCAACAAATCGATGTGTTTCTGTCAGATCTCTCTCTCTCTCTCTCTCTCTCTCTCTCTCTCTCTCTCTCTGTCTCCTCTCTCTTTCCTCTCTCTCCTCTCACACTCTCTCTCTCTCTTCTCACACTCTCTCTCTCCTCTCACACTCTTTCTCTCCTCTCACACTCTTTCTCTCCTCTCTCTCTCTCTCTCTCTCTCTCTCTCTCTCTCTTTCCTCTCTCTCTCTCTCTCTCTCTCTCTCTCTCTCTCTTTCCTCTCTCTCTCTCTCTCTCTCTCTCTTATTTCTCTCTTCTCCCCCTCCCTTCCACTTTCTCTAAAAAGCAATGGAAAAAATATCCTCGTGCGAGGATTTAAAAAAATAGAATATACAGGAATTTCTCAAAAGAACCCTGTCACAGTCCTTTAAACAGCGGGATCGGTACTGAGGTTCAGACAGGAGAGGGAAACCCAGAACGCAGAGTGCCAGGGCCACAGCTGCTGGTCTTGTGTGGATGATGGCTTATGACCCATCCTATCAGCAATTTGAGATTTCTCTCGGTGCCGGTGCCATTCCCGCCATTTCTCAAGAAACAGTTCTGGCTCCACCTGTGGGCACAGAAGCATCAGCCAGGAGACTGCTGTGCTCCCTGCGGCAGTGAGGTGACGGGGCCCAGCGCAGAGGAACCAGGGCGCGCGGTGGAGGCAGTGTTCACACCTGCGTGGACACGCAGGAAACATCCCCACAGCCCAATGGGGAGGCCTTGAAAAGCAGGTGCAAGGATCCCTCCTGACAGTCACCAGAAAGCATCTGTCACTAGGATAACAGGTCACTACCTAAGGACAGAAATGTACTGCTTCTTTTTCACATCTGTTTTGTTGAGAGCATCGCGATTATCCGCCCCAGGGCCCCTCCTCCGGCTTCCCACATGCCCCAGGCTTCACCGCCCTATCGCCTGTGCCCGGAGGAGGGCACGTTTCCCTCATCTCCTTCTCCCTCTGTCCTCTGAGACTGCTCGGCCTGCGCCATGTCTCCAGACCTCCGGTTCCTGTGGTGCAGTAACTGGCATTCGCCGCAGCCAAGCCCTGCTCTGAGGATGAGGGTCTGCACTGGAGCGCTGCTCACACAGATCCCAAGGAACGGGGCATCTAGGTTACAGTGTGCGCCGGGAAAGTGCTAGTGCCTCCACCTGCTCCTTGCTGAATCCTCACCGAGTGTTTCTGAGGAGAAAACACAGCGCCCATCACTTGCTCAAACTTCCTTCTCTCTCACTTGCTGAATGTTGTGATTGCTTTTCTGCAGATAAGATCCAAGTTTACACATTTTTCATACTGAGACAAGAATAATACACATTTTGAACTACCTTTAAAATGATACACAATTTTTTTGTAAACTCGATAGTATGTGTATTTTTCCGGATGAATTTTCAGTAAACTCGCTAATTCTCTGTACTAATGATAGTTTCTATATTTAAAAAAATTAATATCTCATTTTAAAATATTTTTACATTATTTTTATTTTTGCATTTAAGTATATTTTTATTGTTGATAGTATTTACAGATATCTCCCATTTCATCCCTTTATCCCCTTCCTCCAAGCCCCTCCCCACCACCCCTCCCTGCCCCCAGGTCTTCACCATCCTATTGCTTGTGTTCATGGACTCTGCATAGAAGTACAGAAGTTCTTGGGTTTATCTCTTCTCATTTCCCAACCCCACATCGAGGTAGGTCAGTCTGTTCCATGCCTTCCTGCTTCCGATCTTATTTGGTTGGTCAATTCATTTTGTTCATTAGATTCCAAAAATGAGTGAGATCATGTGCTATTTGTCTCTCAGTTGGCTTATTTAACTTAGCATAATACTTTCTAAGTCCATCCATGCTGTCCCAAAGGATTAGAGATCCCTCTTATTATCATTTTTTCTTTCTTTATTTTGTTAGTCCTTAATTGATGATATTTTTCCATTGACTTTTACAGAGAGTTGGAAGGGAGAGAGAAAGACAGAGAGAAACATTAATGTGAGAGCAACACATCAATTGGTTGCCTCTTGCACAAGCTATGACCAGAGCCAGGGCTAGGAAGGAGCCTGCAACCAAGGTACATGTCCTTGACCGGAACTGAACCCGGGACCCTTTGGTCTGCAGTCTGACCCACTGAGCCAAACCAGCTAGGGCAAGATCCCTCTTTTTTATAGTATTCCATGGTATAAATGTCCCACAGCTTTTTTATTTTTATTATTGATTTTGTTACAGAAATTACTAGGTGACCAAAAAATACACAGGGGTACTTGGATATTCAGGATAAACCCATTTATTTTCAGATGTTTCACCTGTACTAGTACCGTGACTCAGTGGGTCAGTTCTCCAAATTCTGAGTCCGTTGAATATGGAGCAAGCTTTCCCTTTATACCCTTTGGTTTCTTTGCCCCCCAAAGATTGATCAGACTTCTGAACCTTCCTTGGGCTCTGCAAAAAGCCACATGTGTTTGGATGGGGGATGTAAGACCACACCTAAAGGCCTACGGTTAATGGTTTATGGCATCTGTAAAATGGGAGTATTTAGGTAAATAGGTCTTGCAAGATCAGATAATTAAGGAAGGGACAGTGAGTTAATTATTGGTTAGGAAGAATGTGCATTAGAAAGCAAGTTACTGGACAGATTCAGATTGCTAGTCCCCTTCAAATGTATTTTTATTGTATGTTCACCAACAATTTGACATCTCCATGGTCAATTCTGTCACATTAGCTTTGTCAGAAGCTACCATATATGGCCCAAGTTTAAAATGGAAGATATTACTGAAACCAATTTGGCTCAGTGGATAGAACGTCAGTCTGCAGACAGAAGGGTCCCAGGTTCAATTCTGGACAAGGGCATGTACCTTGGTTGCAGGCATATCCCCAGTAGGGGGTGTGCAAGAGGCAGCTGACTGATGATTCTCTCTCATTGATGTTTCTAAATATCTCTCTTCCTTCCTCTCTGTAAAAAACCAATAAAATATATTTTTAAAAATAATAATAAAATGGAAGCTATTATATTATTTCTTGTGTAAGAACAAAGTCTCTCTTTAAAGATACAAAGTCTCTAAGAGTTTTTAAAAGTCTTCATTCCTCTTTTTATATATTTACGTTTATAAAACCAGAAATGCTGATTGAAAGTAATCAAAGTTTTGCTGAAACCAGTTTGGCTCAATGGATAGAGCGTCGGCTTGGAGACTGAAAGGTCCCGGGTTCAATTCCGGTCAAGGGCATGTACCTTGGTTGCAGGCATATCCCCAGTAGGGGATGTGCAAGAGGCAGCTGATCGATGACTCTCTCATCATCGATGTTTCTAACTCTCTATCTCTCTCCCTTCCTCTCTGTACAAAAGCAATAAAATATATAAGAAAATAATAAAGTAACCAAAGTTTTCTTGAGCATTTATTTAAAACTAGTGGCCTGGTGCATGAAATTCATGCATGGGGTGGGGTGTTCCCTCTCCAATCGGACATCCCTCTCACAATTCTGGACTGCTGGCTCCTAATCACTCACCTGTCTGCCTGCCTGATCACCCCTAACTACCTCCTCTGCCGCCCTGTCACCACTAACTACCCCCCACTGCCAGCCAAGTCACCCATAAGTGCCCCCCTCCCCCCGCTGGCCTGATTGCCTCTAACTGCCCCTCCTGCTGACTCTGACTTTGTTAACCCTAACTGCCCCCTCCCTGCAGCCTGGTCATTCCCAACTGCTCTTCAGTCTTTTGGTCGTGCCTCACCAACCCCCCTGCCAGCCTGGTTGCCCCACGCAGACTTCTTGTTAAGTAGTTTGGTCATCCTTCACTAACCCCCTTGCTGGCCTGGTTGTAGGTAGCCATCTTGTGAGGGTGTCAGGGTTAATTTGTATATTACCTGTTTAGTATATAGGATAGAAATGAAATATGGTTTTTAGCTTTTTCTGTCTGATTTATTTCACTTAGCGTATGTTCTCAATGTCCATCCATGGTGTTGCAAATGGAGCTATTTCATCCTTTCTTATGGCTGAATAGTATTCCATTGTGTAGATGGGCCACATCTTCTATATCCAGTCTTCTGTCGTGGTTGTTTCCATGTCTTGGCTACTGTGAATAATGCTGCAATGGACACAGGGGTGCATATATCTTTGTGAATGCATGATTTATATATATATTTTATTGATATTTTACAGAGAGAAAGAGAGAAAGATAGAGAGTTAGAAACATCGATGAGAGAGAATCATCAGATCAGTTGCCTCTTGCACACTCCCACTGAGGATGTGCCCACAACAAAGGTACATGCCCTAGACCGGAATCAAACCCGGGACCATTCAGTCTGCAGGCTGACGCCCTATCCACTGAGCCAACCCGGTTTTGGCGGAATGCACAAACCATACCCCTAACCCTAATCCTAGGACTAAACCTAACCATAACCCTAACCCTAACCCTAGCCCTAACCATAGCCCTAGCCCTAACCCTAACCCTAGCCCTAACCCTAACCCTAGCCCTAACTCTAACCCTAACACTAACCCTAGCCCTAACGCTAACCCAAACCCTAGCTCTAACCCTAACGCTAGCCCTAACCATAAACCTAGTCCCAACTCTAACCCAAACCCTAGCCCTAACCCTAACCCTAAACCTAGAACGAAGTCAAACACTAATCCTAACCCTAGCCCTAACCCTAACCCTAACCCTAATCCTAACCCTAACCCTAGCAATAACCCTAACCCTAGCCCTTACCCTAACCCTAACCCTAACCCTAGCAATAACCCTAATCCTAGCTCTCACCCTAACCCTAAACCTAACCGTAGTCCTAACCCTAACCTAACCCTAACGCTAGCCCTAACTCTAACCCTAGCCCTAAACCTAACCCTAAGCCTAACCCTAACCCTAGCAATAAACCTAACCATAACCCTAACCCTAACCCTAGCCCAAATCTAACCCTAACCCTAGCCCTAACCCTAACACTAGCCCTAATCCTAACTCTGGACCTAACCCTAACCCTAACCCTAGCCCTAACACTAACCCTAACCCTAGCACTAAACCTCACCCTAACCCTTGCCCTAAACCTAACCCTAACACTAACCCTAACCCTAGCCCTAACACTAACCCTAACCTAGCAATAAACCTAACCCTAATCTAACCGTAACCCTAACCTTAACCCTAACCCTAACCCTAACCCTAACCCTAGCTTGTCAGCATAATAACAGTGTGTAGCACGTTGTTTGTCCATTGGGCAATGCTTATATTTGGATAAGAAAGCCTAATATTGTATATGAAACTAAAAGAAAATATGAGTAATACAGAGAAATTAAGAATAAATAGATGAGACCTCATATAAAACAGCTGAAACAGATTTCTCCAAGTCAGTTGTGACTGGAGAAAAGGAGTCTAAGATCCAGGAAATCTTTAATTAAACGTAACAACACATTAAACAGTGTATGAAACTTCTATTATTTACTGAAAGTAGCCTAGCACTTAAAATGTGTGTCACACAGGCTTGAAAGAGAGAAATAAGCACAATTAAGCAGACAGGGAAAGTCTGAGAATTTACTGCATAGTAGCATTAAACTCTAAAACATAGTTGAGAGACAATATTGCCAATCTTCTCTGGTCCATAACAGTGTGTAGGAAGTTGTTTGTAAATGTGGGCTAGGCTTATACTTGGACAAGAAGCCTAATATAGGAAACTACATGAAAAAATGAATAATTCAGAGAAAATGTCAGTAAATAGATGAGAACTCGTTTAGAACAGCTGAAACCGATTCTCCAAGACAGTTCTTAGTGAAGAAAAGGTATCTAAGATCCAGGTAATCCTTAAATAGAATGAAGAGCACATTAAACAGTGTATGAAACCTCTTTTATTTACTTAAAGTAGCCTAGAACTATACATGTGTGTCACACAAGGCTTCAAAGAGAGAAATGAGCAAATTGAACAGCTTCGGAAAGCCTTACAGTTCACTGTAATGTAGCATTACACTCTATAACATAGTTGAGGGACAATGTTCTCGAGATTCTTCTGTTCATAACAGTGTATAGGAAGTTGTTTGTATATGTGGGCAATGCATATACTTGGACAAGAAGGCCTAATATAGGAATGAAAACATGTATAATTCAGATAAAATGACAGTAAATAGATGAGACCTCGTTTAGAACAGCTGAAACAGCTTCTCCAAGTCAGTTCTTAGTGTTGCAAAGGTATCTAACATCCAGGAATTCCTTAATTCGAGTTGAGAGCACATTAAACAGTGTACGAATCCTATATTTTTTACTTAAAGGAGCCTAGAACTTTAAATGTATGTCACACAAGGCTTCAAAGAGAGAAATGAGCAAATTGAACAGCTTTGGAAAGCCTTACAGTTTATTGTAATGTAGCATTACAATCTATAACATAGTTGAGGGACAATGTTCTTGAGCTTCTTCTGTTCATAACAGTGTATAGGAAGTTGTTTGTATATGTGGGCAATGTTTATACTTGGACAAGAAGGCCTAATATAGGAAACTACATGAAAACATGAATAATTCATAGAAAATGTCAGTAAATAGATGAGTACTCAATTAGAACACCTGAAACAGATTCTCCAAGTCAGTTTTTCGTGTAGAAAAGGTATCTAAAATCCAGGAATTCTTTAATTCGAGTTGAGAGCACATTAAACAGTGTATGAATCCTATATTTTTTACTTAAAGGAGCCTAGAACTTTAAATGTTTGTCACACAAAGCTAGAACGAGAGAAATAAGCAAATTAAGTAGCTTTGGAAAGCCTTACACTTCACTGAAATGTATCATTAAACTGCATAACATAGTTGAGAGACAATGTTCCCGAGCTTGTCAGGTTCATAACAGTGTTTAGGTAGTTCTTTGTCCATGTTACCAATGCTTATACCTATACAAGAAGGCCGGATCTTAGAAACTACGAGAAAACATCAGTAATTCTGGGAAAATAACAGTAAATAGATGAGAACTCACATAGAACTTGTATAAAACACTTCTCCAAGTCTGTTGTTAGTTTATAAAAGGTATCTAATATCCAGGAAATCCTAAATTAGAGTTAAGATCACATGAAACATTGTATGAATCCTATATTGTTTAATTCATGGAGCCTAGAACAGAAAATGTGTGTCATACAAGGCAGAATACCATTGAAATAGAGAAATAAACACATTAAGCAGCTTTGGAAATCCTTACACTTCACTGCAATGTAGTATTACACGCTGTAACATAGTTGAGAGACAATGTTCCCAAGCTTCTTCTGGTCATAACAGTGTGTAGGAAGTTGTTTTTATATGTGGGCTATGCTTATACTTGGACAAGAAGGCCTAATATATGAAACTACATGAAAACACGAATAATTCAGAGAAAATGTGAGAAAATAGATGAGAACTTGTTCAGAGCAGCTGAAACAGATTCTCCAAGTCAGTTTTTAGTGTAGAAAAGGTATCTAAGATCCAGGAAATCCTTAATTAGTGTTAAGAGCACATTAAACAGTGTATGAAACCTCTTTTATTTTCTTAAAGTAGCCTAGAACTCTACATGTGTTTCAAACAAGGCTTGAAAGTGAGAAATGAGCAAATTGAACAGTTTGGAAAGCCTTACAGTTCACTGTAATGTAGTATTACACTCAATAACATAGTTGAGAGACAATGTTCTCGAGCTTTTTCTGTTCAAAACCGTGTATAGGAAGTTGTTTGTATATCTGGGCAATGCTTATACTTGGACAAGGCCATATATAGGAAACTTCATGAAAAAATGTATAATTCATAGAAAATGACAGTAAATAGATGAGAACTCATTTTGAACAGCTGAAACAGCTTCTCCAAGTCAGTTCGTAGTGTTGAAAAGGTATCTAACATCCAGGAATTCCTTAATTCGGGTTGAGAACACATTAAACAGTGTACGAATCCTATATTTTTTACTTAACGGAGCCTAGAACTTTAAATGTATGTCACACATAGATAGAAAGAGAGAAATAGGCAAATTAAGTAGCTTTGGAGAGCCTTACACTTCACTGAAATATATCATTAAACTGTATAACATAGTTGAGAGACAATGTTCCTGAGCTTTTCAGGTTCATAACAGTGTTTAGGTAGTTGTTTGTCCTTGTTCCCAAAGCTTATACCTGGAAAAGAAGGCAGAATGTTAGAAACTATGAGAAAACTTCAGTAATTCTGGGAAAATAAGAGTAAATAGATGAGAACTCACATAGAACATGTATAAAACACTTCTCCAAGCCTGATGTTAGTTTATAAAAGGTATCTAAGATCCAGGAAATCCTAAATTCGAGTTAAGATCACCTGAAACATTGTATGAATCCTATAGTGTTTACTTAAAGGAGCCTAGAATGGTAAATGTGTGTCATACAAGGCAGAATACCATTGAAATAGAGAAATAAACACATTCAGCAGCTTTGGAAATCCTTACACTTCACTGCAATGTAGTATTACACGCTATAACATAGTTGAGAGACAATGTTCCCAAGCTTCTTCTGGTCATAATAGTGTGTAGGAAGTTTTTTTTTTATATGTGGGCTAAGCTTATACTTGGACAAGAAGGCCTAATATAGGAAACTACATGAAAACATGAATAATTCAGAGAAAAATGTCAGTAAATAGATGAGAACTCGTTTAGAACTGCTGAAACAGATTCTCCAAGTCAGTTTTTAGTGTAGAAAAAGTGTCTAAGATCCAGGAAATCCTTAATTAGTGTTAAGAGCACATTAAACAGTGTAGGAAACCTCTCTTATTTACTTAAAATAGCCTAGAACTCTACAAGTGTGTCAAACAAGGCTTGAAAGTGAGAAATGAGCAAATTGAACATCTTTGGAAAGCCTTACAGTTCACTGTAATGTAGCATTACACTCTATAACATAGTTGAGGGACAATGTTCTCGAGCTTCTTCTGTTCATAACAATGTATAGGAAGTTGTTTGTATATGTGGGCAGTGCTTATACTTGGACAACAAGGCCTAATATAGGAAACTATATGAAAACATGTATAATTCAGAGAAAATGACAGTAAATAAATGAGAACTCATTTAGAACAGCTGAAACAGCTTCTTCAAGTCAGTTCTTAGTGTTGCAAAGGTTTATAACATCCAGGAATTCCTTAATTCGAGTTGAGAGCACATTAAACAGTGTATGAATCCTTTATTATTTACTCAAAAGAACCTAGAATTGTAAATGTGTGTCACATAAGGCTTGAAAGAGAGAAATAAGCACAAGTAAGTAACTGGAGAAACCCTTAGACTTAACTGCAATGTAGCATTAAACTCTATAACATATCTAGTGAGAGACAATATTCCTGAGCTTCTCAGGTTCATAACCATGTGTCGGAAGTTGTTTGTCCATATTCCCAATGTTTATACTTTGACAAGATGGCCTACTATTGGAAACTACAAGAAAACATCAGTAATTCTGTAAAAATAACAGTAAATAGATGAGAACTTTCATAGAACATGTAGGAAACACTACTTCAAGTCTGTTGTTTGGTTATAAAAGGAATCTATGATCCAGGAATTCCTTAATTACAGTAAAGATCTCATGAAACAGTGTATGAAACCTCTTTTATTTACTTAAAAGAGCCTTTAACTTTAAATGTGTGTCATACTAGGCAAAATAGCCTTGCAATAGAGAAATTAGCATATTTCAGCATTTTTCAAAGCCTTAGACTTCACAGCAATGTAGTATTAAACTCTATAACATAGTTGAGAGACAATGTTCCTGAGCTTCTTAGTTTCTTAATAGTGTACGAACTAGCATTCAACATGTAGTAAACACTACTCCAAGTATGTTGTTTCTGTAGAAAGGTACCTAATATCCAGGAAATTTTTAGAGGATGGAGCCCATTTAACAGTGTATGAAACCTCAATCATTTACTTAAAGTAGCCTAGAAATGTAAATGTGTGTCATGCACGGCAGAATATCCTTGAAATAGAGAACTAAGCACCTTTAAGCAGCTTTGGAAAGCTTTTGACTTCACTGTAATGTAGCATTAAACTCAATAATATAATTGAGAGACAATGTTCCAGAGGTTCTCAGGTTCAAAACAGTGTTTAGGTTGTTGTTTGTCCATGTTCCCAATGCTTATATTGGACAAGAAGGACTAATATTGGAAACGATAAGAAAACAGTAATTCAGATAAAATAACAGTAAATAGGGAAGAACTCGCATGAGACATGTAGAAAAACAATGCTCCAAGTCAGTTGTTAGTGCAGAAAATCTATCTAAGATCCAGGAAAACCTTAATTACACTAAAGAGATCATTAAACAATGTATAAAACCTATATTATGTACTTAAAGGAGCATAGGTATATAACTCTAAATGTATGTCATACAAGACAGAAATCTATGAAATAGAGAAATTAGCACATTAAGCAGCTTTGGAAATCCACACTGTGTGAAGACAGGTGGCAATGTTTGAGTACAGGTGGCAGTGTGTGAAAACATGTGACAGCGTGTTAGGACAGGTGGCAGTGTGTGAGGGCAGGTGGCAGTGTGTGAAAACAGGTGACAGTGTGTTAGGACAGGTGACAGTTTGTGAGAACTGGTGACAGTGTGTGATATCAGGTGACAGTGTGTGAGGACAGGTCGCAGTGTGTGAGGACATAATGCAGTATGTGAGGACAGGTGTCAGAGTGTGAGTACAGGTTACAGTGTGTGAGGACAGGTGACAGTGTGTGAGATCATGTGGCAGTGTGTGAGGACAGGGGCAGGGTCTGATTACAGGAGGCAGTGTGTGAGGACAGGAGGCAGTGTGTGAGGTCAGGTGACAATGTGTGAGGATTGGTGACAGTTTGTGAGGACAGGCGGCAATGTGTGAGAACAGGTGACAGTGTGTGAGAACAGGTGGCAGTGTGAATGGACAGTTGGCAGTGTTTGCAGACAGGTGGCAGTATGTGAGTACTGGTGACAGTGTGTGAGATCAGGTGACAGTGTGTTAGGACATGTGGCAGTGTGTGAGGACACATGGCAGTGTGAGAATTCAGGTATCAGTGTTTGCTGACAGGTGATAGTATTTTAGGGCAGGGGACAGTGTGTGAGAACCGGTGACAGTGTGAGAGGACAGGTGGCAGTGTTTGCAGACAGGTGACAGTGTGTGAGGACAGGTGGCAGTGCATTAGGACAGGTGACAGTGTATGAGAACAGGTGACAGTGTGTGAGGACAGGTGAAAGTTTGTGAGGAAAGGTGACAGTGTGTGAGGACAGGTGGCAGTGTGTAAGAAGAGGTGACAGTGTGTTGGACAGGTGGCAGTGTGCGAGGACAGGTGACAGTGTGTGAGAACAGGTGAAAGTGTGTGAGGACAGGTGGCAGTGCATTAGGACAGGTGACAGTGTGTGAGAACAGGTGACAGTGTGTGAGGTCAGGTGACAGTGTGTGAGGATAGGTGACAGTGTGTGAGGATAGGTGGCAGAGTGTGAGAACATGTGACAGTGTGTGAGGACAAGTAGCAGTGTGTGATGACAGGATGCAGTGTGTGAGGACAGGTGACAGTGTGTGTGAACAGGTGACAGTGTGTGAAGTCATGTGATAGTGTGTGAGGTCAGGTAACAGTGTTTTCAGACAGGTGGCACTGTGTGAGGACAATTCGCAGTGTGTGAGGACAGGATGAAGTGTGTGAGGACAGGTGGCAGTGTGTGAGCCCTAACCCTAACCCTAGCCCTAACCCTAACTGTAAACCTAGCCCTAACACTAACCCTAACCCTAGCACTAAACCTAACCCTAACCCTAACCCTAACCCTAAACCTAGCCCTAACCCTAACACTAAACCTAGCCCAAACACTAACCCTAACCCTAGCCCTAACCCTAAGCATAGCACTAAACCTAACCCTCAGCCTAGCCCTAACCCAAACCCTAGCCCTAACCCTAAACCTAGCCCTAGCCCTAACCCTAACCCAGGGGTCCTCAAACTTTTTAAAGTGGGGGCCAGATCACGGTCCCTCAGAGAGCTGGAGGGCCGGACTATATGAACTACTAATTCCTACTGTAACACCTCGGCTGCGCTCACTGCCCAAAAAACCTGGCAGGCCGGATCAGACTCCTCTGCGGGCCGCATGTGGCCAGCGGGCCCTAGTTTGAAGACCACTGCCTAACCCTAGCACTAACCCTAACCCTAGACCTAATCCAAAACCTAACCCTAGCCCTAACCCTAACCCTAACCCTAATCCTAACCTTAACCCTAGCCATAGTCCTAACACTAACCCTAGCCCTAACACTAACACTAGCCCTACCCCTAACCCTAACCCTAGCCCTAAACATAACCCTAAACTTAACCTTAACCCTAACCCAAGTACTAAAACTAACCCTAACCCTAACCCTAAGCCTAACACTAGCCCTAACACTAACCCTAACTCTAGCCCTAAACTTAAACCTAGAACTAACCCTAACCCTAGCCGTAAAACAAGCCCTAACCCTAACCCTAACCCTAAACTTAACCCTAGCCATACCCTAGCCCTAACCCTAACCCTAACCCTAGCCCTAACCCTAGCAATAACCCATCCCTAGCCCGAACCATAACCCTAACCCTAGCAATAAACCTAACCCTGACCCTAAACCTAATCCTAACCCTAGCCCTAATCCTAACCCCAACCCTAACCCTAGCCCTAACTCTAACCCTAACCCTAACCCTAGCCCAAATCTAACCCTAACCCTAGCCCTAACCCTAACACTAACCCTAGCCCTAGCACTAACCCTAAACCTAGCACTAAACCTAACCCTAACCCTAGCCCTAATCCTAACCCTAACCCTAACCCTAACCCTAACCCTAACCCTACCCCTAACCCTAACCCTAACCCTAACCTGAGCCCTAACCATAACCCTAACCTTAACCCTAACCCTAACCCTAATCCTAACCATAGCTTGTCAGCATAATAACAGTGTGTAGCACGTTGATTGTCCATTGGACAATGCTTATATTTGGATTAGAAGGCCAAATATATGAAACTACAAGAAAATATGAGTAATACAGAGAAATTAAGAATAAATAGATGAGACCTCATATAGAACCGCTGAAACAGATTTCTCCAAGTCAGTTGTGGCTGGAGAAAAGGAGTCTAAGATCCAGGAAATCTTTAATTAAACGTAACAACACATTAAACAGTGTATGAAACTTCTATTATTTACTGAAAGTAGCCTAGCACTTAAAATGTGTGTCACACAAGGCTTGAAAGAGAGAAATAAGCACAATTAAGCAGCAAGGGAAAGTCTGAGAATTTACTGCATAGTAGCATTAAACTCTAAAACATAGTTGAGAGACAATATTCCCAATCTTCTCTGGTCCACAACAGTGTGTAGGAAGTTGTTTGTAAATGTGGGCTATGCTTATACTAGGACTAGAAGGCCTAATATAGGGAACTACATGAAAACATGAATAATTCAGAGAAAATGTCAGTAAATAGATGAGAACTCGTTTAGAACAGCTGAAACCAATTCTCCAAGTCAGTTCTTAGTGAAGAAAAGGTATCTAAGATCCAGGGAAGCCTTAAATAGAATAAAGAGCACATTAAACAGTGTATGAAACCTCTCTTATTTACTTAAGTAGCCTAGAACTATACATGTGTGTCACCCAAGGCTTTAAAGAGAGAAATAAGCAAATTGAGCAGCTTTGGAAAGCATTACAGTTCATTGTAATATATCATTACACTCTATAACATAGTTGAGGGACAATGTTCTCGAGCTTCTTCTGTTTATAACACTGTGTAGGAAGTTGTTCGTATATGTGGGCTATGCTTATACTAGGAGAAGAAAGCCTAATAAGAAAATACATGAAAATTTCAATAATTCAGAAAAAATGTCAGTAAATAGATAAGAACTCGTTTAGAACAGCTGAAACAGATTTTCCAAGTCAGTTTTTATTGTAGAAAAGGTATCTAAGATCCAGGAAAACCTTAATTAGTGTTAAGAGCACATTAAACAGTGTATGAAACCTCTTTTATTATATTTACTTAAAGTAGCCTAGAACTTTACATGTGTGGCACGCAAGGCTTGAAAGAGAGAAATAAGCAAATTAAGTAGCTTTGGAAAGCCTTAGACTTAACTGAAATATATCATTCTACTCTATAACATGGTTGAGAGACAATGTTCCCCAGCTTTTCAGGATCAGAACAGTTTTTAGGTAGTTGTTTGTCCATGTTCCCAATGCTTATACCTGGACAAGGAGGCCGAATATTAGAAACTAAGAGAAAACATCTGTAATTCTGGGAAAACAACAGTGAATAAATGAGAACTCACATAGAACATGTATAAAACATTTCTCCAAGTCTGTTGTTAGTTTATAAAAGGTATCTAAGATCCAGGAAATCCTTAGTTAAAGTTAAGATCACTTGAAACAGTGTATGAATCCTATATTGTTTACAAAGGAGCCTAGAACAGTAAATATGTGTCATACAAGGCAGAATACCCTTGAAATAGAGAAGTAAACACATTAAGCAGCTTTAGAAAGCCTTACACTTCACTGCAATGTAGTATTACACTCCATTACATAGTTGAGAGACAATGTTCCCAAGATTCTCCTGTTCATAATACTGTGTAGGTAGTTTTATTTATATGTGGGCTATAGTTATTCTTGGACTAGAAGACCTAATGTAGGGAACTACATGAAAACGTGAATAATTCAGAGAAAATGTCAGTAAATAGATGAAAACTTGTTTAGAACAGCTGAAACAGATTCTAAAAGTCAGTTTTTAGTGTAGAAAAGGTATCTAAGATTCTGGAAATCCTTAATAAGAATTAAGAGCACATTAAACAGTGTATGAATCCTCATTTATTTAACTAAAGTAGCATAGAACTTTACATGTGTGTCACAAAAGATTTGAAAGAGAGAAATAAGCAAATTATGCAACTTTGGAAACCCTGACAGTTCACTGTAATGTAGCATTACAAACTATTACATAGTTGAGGGACAATGTTCTTGAGATTCTTCTGTTCATAACAGTGTGCAGGAAGATGTTTGTATATGTGGGCAATGCTTATACTTGTACAAGAAGGCCTAATATAGGAAACTACATGAAAACATGAATAATTCAGAGAAAATGACAGTAAATAGATGAGAAATCACATAGAACATGTATAAAACACTTCTCCAAGTCTGTTGCTAGTTTATAAAAGTTATTTAAGATCCAGGAAATCCTAAGTTATATTTAAGATCACATGAAACAGTGTATGTATCCTATATAGTTTACTTAAAGGAACCCATAAAATTAAATATGAGTCATACAAGGCAGAATACCATTGAAATAGAGAAATAACCACATTAAGCAGCTTTGGAAAGCATTACACTTCACTGCAATGTAGTGTTACACTCTATAACATAGTTGAGAGACAATGTTCCCAAGCTTCTTCTGGTCATAACAGTGTGTAGGAAGTTGTTTTTATATGTGGGCTATGCTTATACTTGGACAAGAAGGCCTAATATAGGAAACTACATGAAAAAATGAATAATTCAGAGAAAATGACTGTAAATAGATGAGAACTCGATTAGAATACCTGAAACAGATTCTCCAAGTATAATAAGTTCTTAGTGAAGAAAAGGTATCTAACATACAGGAATTCCTTAATTTGAGTTGAGAGCACATTAAACAGTATATGAATCCTCTTTTTTTTTTACTTAAAGTAGCCTAGAACTTTAAATGTATGTCACAGAAAGCTTGAAATATATAAATAAGCAAATTAAGTAGCTTTTGAAAGCCTTATACTTTAATGAAATGTATCATTAAACTGTATAACATAGTTGAGAGACAATGTTCTTGAGCTTTTCAGGTTCATAACAGTGTTTAGGTAGTTGTTTGTCCATGTTCCCAATGCTTAAACCAGGACAAGAAGGCCGAATGTTAGAAACCAGGAGAAAACATCAGTAATTCTGGGAAAATAACAGTAAATAGATGAGATCTCGCATAGAACATGTATAAAACACTTCTCCAAGCCTGTTGTTAGTTTATAAAAGGTATCTACGATCCAGAATATGCTTAATTAGAGTTAAGATCACATAACACAGTGTATGAATCCTAGATTGGTTACTTAAAGGAGCCTAGTACGGTAAATGTGTGTCATACAAGCCAGAATACCATTAAAATAGAGAAATTAATACAGTAAGCAGCTTTGGAAGGCCTTCACTTCACCGTAATGTAGCATTACACTCTATAACATAGTTGAGGGACAATGTTATCGAGCTTTTTCTCTTTATCACAGTGTGTAGGAAGTTGTTTGTTTATGTGGGCAATGCTTATACTTGGATAAGAAGGCCTAATATAGGAAACTACATAAAAACATGAATAATTCAAAGAAAATGACAGTATATAGATGAGAACTCGTTTAGAACAGCTGAAACAGATTCTCAAGTCAGTTCTTAGTGTAGAAAAGGTATCTAACATCCAGGAATTCCTTAATTCGAGTTGAGACCACATTATACATTGCATGAATCCTATATTTTTTACTTAAAGGAGCCTAGAACTTTAAATGTATGTCACAAATAGCTTGAAAGAGAGAAATAAACAAATTAAGTTCCTTTGGAAAGCCTTACACTTCACTGAAATGTATCATTAAACTCTATAACATAGTTGAGAGACAATGTTCCCAAGCTTTTCAGGTTCATAACAGTGTTTAGGTAGTGGTTTGTCCATGTTCCCAATGCTTATATTGGACAAGATGGACTAATATTAGAAATGACAAGAAAACAGTAATTCAGAGAAAATAACAGTAAATAGGGAAGAACTCACATGAGACATGTAGAAAAACAATGCTCCAAGTCAGGTAGTGCAGAAAATCTATTGTATCTAAGATCCACGAAAACCTTAATTACACGAAAGAGATCATTAAACAATGTATAAAACCTATATTATGTACTTAAAGGAGCACATAACTCTAAATGTATGTCATACAAGACAGAAAACCATGAAATAGAGAAATAAACACATTAAGCAGCTTTGGAAATCCTTAAACTGTGTAAGGACAGGTGGCAGTGTTTGAGTACAGGTGGCAGTGTGTGAGAACAGGTCACAGTATCTGAGGACAGGTGTCAGAGTGTGAGAATAGGTGACAGTGTGTGAGGACAGGTCGCAGTGTGTGAGGACATGATGCAGTATTTGAGGACAGGTGGCAGAGTGTGAGTACAGGTGACAGTGTGTGAGGACAGGTGACAGTGTGTGAGAACAGGTGACAGTGTGTGAGGACAGGTGGCAGTGTGTTAGAACAGGTGACAGTGTGTGAGGACAATGCAGTGTGTGAGGACAGGTGTCAATGTCTGAGAACAGGTCACAGTGTGTGAGGACAGGTGGCAGTGTGTGAGAACAGTTGACATTGTGTGAGGACAGGATGCAGTGTGTGAGGACAGGTGGCAGTGTTTGAGGACAGGAGACAGTGTGTGAGAACATGTGGCAGTGTGTGAGGACAGGTGACAGTGTGTGAGAACATGTGGCATTGTGTGAGGACAGTGACAATGTGTGAGGACAGGTGACAGTGTGTGAGGACAGGTGGCAATGTGTGAGAACAGGAGACAGTGTGTGAGAACAGGTGGCAGTGTGAGTGGACAGTTGGCAGTGTTTGCAGACAGGTGGCAGTGTGTGAGGACAGGTGACAGTGTTTGCATACAGGTTTCAGCAAGTGAGGACAAGTGACAGTGTGTGAGATCAGGTGACAGTGTGTTAGGACAGGTGGCAGTGTGTGAGGACACATGGAAGTGTGTGAGTTCAGGTATCAGTGTTTGCTGACAGGTGACAGTATTTTAGGGCAGGGGACAGTGTGTGAGAACTGGTTACAGTGGGTGAGGACAGGTGGCAGTGTTTGCAGACAGGTGGCAGGGCAGTTGGCAGTGTTTGCAGAATGGTGGCAGTGTGTGAGGACAGGTGACACTGTGGACAGGTGGCAGTGTGTTAAGACAGGTGACAGTGTTTGAGAACAGTTGACAGTGTGTGAGGACAGGTTACAGTGTGTGAGGACAGGTGAAAGTTTGTGAGGAGAGGTGACAGTGTATGAGGACAGGTGGCAGTGTGTGAGAACAGGTGACAGTGTGTGAGCACAGGTGGCAGTGTGCGAGGACAGGTGACAGTGTGTGAGAACAGGTGACAGACATGTGACAGTGTGTGAGAACAGGTGACAGTGTGTGAAAACAGGTGGCAGTGTGTGAGGACAGGATGCAGTATGTGTGGAGAGGTGGCAGAGTGTGAGAACATGTGACACTGTGTGAGGACAGGAAACAGTGTGTGAGGACAGGATGAAGTATGTGAGGACAGGTGACAGTGTGTGTGAACAGGTGACAGTGTGTGAGGTCATGTGACAGTGTGTGAGGTCAGGTAACAGTGTTTGCAGACAGGTGGCAGTGTTTGAGGACAGGTGGCAGTGTGTGAATAGAGGTGACAGTGTGTTAGGTCAGGTGGCAGTGTGTGAGGGTAGGTGGCAGTGTGTGAGTACATATGGCAGTGTGTGAAAACAGGTGACAGTGTGTTAGGACAGGTGACAGTTTGTGAGAACTGCTGACAGTGTGTGATATCAGGTGACAGTGTGTGAGGACAGGTGGCAGTGTGTGAGAACAGGTGAAAGTATGTGAGGACAGGTGGCAGAGTGTGAGTACAGGTGACAGTGTGTGAGGAGAGGTGAAGGTGTGTTAGAACAGGTGACAGTTTGTGAGGACAGGTGGCAATGAGTGAGAACAGGTCATAGTGTGTGAGGACAGGTGGCAGTGTGTGAGAACTGGTGACAGTGTGTGAGGACACGATGCAGTGTGGGAGGACAGGTGACAGTATGTGAGAACATGTGGCAGTGTGTGAGGACAGGGGCAGGGTCTGATTACAGGAGGCAGTGTGTGAGGACAGGAGGCATTTTGTGAGGTTAGGTGACAATGTGTGAGAACAGGTGCCAGTGTTTGAGGACAGGTGGCAGTATATGAGGACAGTGACAATGTGTGAGGACAGGTGACAGTGTGTGAGGACAGGTGGCAATGAGTGAGAACAGGAGACAGTGTGTGAGAACAGGTGGCAGTGTGAGAGGACAGTTGGCAGTGTTTGCAGACAGGTGGCAGTGTGTGAGGACAGGTGACAGTGTTTGCGGACAGGTTTCAGTAAGTGAGGACAGGTGACAGTGTTTGAGATCAGGTGACAGTGTGTTAGGACAGGTGGCAGTGTGTGAGGACACATGGCAGTGTGTGAATTCAGGTATCAGTGTTTGCTGACAGGTGAAAGTATTTTAGGGCAGGTGACAGTGTGGGAGAACTGGTTACAGTGGGTGAGGACAGGTCCAGTGTTTTCAGACAGGTGGCAGGACAGTTGGCAGTGTTTGCAGAATGGTGGCAGTGTGGGAGGACAGGTGACACTGTTTGTGGACAGGTGGCAGTGTGTTAAGACAGGTGACATTGTTTGAGAACAGTTGACAGTATGTAAGGACAGGAAGCAGTATGTGTGGACAGGTGGCAGAGTGTGAGAACATGTGACACTGTGTGAGGACAGGTAGCAGTGTGTGAGGACAGGATAAAGTGTGTGAGGAAAGGTGACAGTATGTGTGAACAGGTGACAGATTTTGAGGTCATGTGACAGCATGTGAGGTCAGGTAACAGTGTTTGCAGACAGGTGGCAGTGTGTGAGGAAAGGAAGCCGTGTGTGAGGACAGGTGGTAGTGAGTGAGCCCTAAGCCTAACCCTAGCCCTAACCATAACCGTAAACCTAGCCCTAACACTAACCCTAACCCTAGAATTAAACCTAACCCTAACCCTAACCTAACCCTAGCCCTAACCCTAACACTAAACCTAGCCCTAATACTAACCCTAACCCTAGCCCTAAACCTAACCCTAGCCCTAAACCTAACCCTAACCCTAAACCTAACCCTAACCCTAGTCCTAACCCTAAGCCTAGCCCTAACCCTAAACCTAACCCTAGCCCTAACCCTAACCCTAACCCTAATCCTAAACTTAACCCTAGCCATAGCCCTAACCCTAACCCTAACCCTAACCCTAAACCTAGTACAAAAACTAACCCTAACCATAACCCTAAGCCTAACACTAGCCCTAACCCTAACCCTAAACCTAGCCCTAACCTTAACCCTAGAACTAACCCTAACCCTAGCCGTAACACAAGCATGAAACCTAAACCTAGCGCTAACCCGAACCCTAACCTTAAACCTAATCGTAGCCATACCCTAGCCCGAACCATAACCCTAACCCTAGCCCTAACCCTAGCAATAACCCATCCCTAGCACTAACCCTAACCCTAACTCTAGCCATAACCCTAACCCTAACCCTAGCCCTAAACCTAACCCAAACCCTAACCCTAACCCTAGCACAAATCCTAGCCATAGCCCTAACACTAACCCTAGCCCAAACCCTAACCATAACAATAGCCCTAACCTTAAACCTAGCCCTAACCCTAACCCTGGCCGAACCCTAGGCCTTACCGTAACCTTGGCCCTAACTCTAATGCTAAAACTAACCCTAGGCCTTACGCTAACCCTAACCCTAGCCCTAACCCTAACGCTAGCCCTAATCCTAACACTAACCCTAGCAATAACACTAACCCTAGCCCTAACCCTAGCCCTAACCCTAACCCTAACTCTAAACCTAGCACTAACCCTAGACCTAAGCCTAACCCTAACCTTAACCAGAACGCTAGTACTAAAACTAACCCTAACCCTAACCCGAAGCCTAACACTAACCCTAACCCTAACCCTAACCCTAACCCTAACCCTAGCCCTAACCCTAACCCTAAACCTAATCCTAGCCATAACCTTAACCCTAGCCCTAACCCTAACCCTAGTGGTAACCCTAGCCCTAACTCTAACACTAACACTAACCCTAGCCCTAACGCTAACCCTAACCCTAACGCTAACCATAACCCTAGCCCTAAACCTAAACCTAGTCCCAACTCTTACCCAAACACTAACTCTAACCCTAGAACGAAACCAAACACTAACCCTAACCCTAGCCCTAACCCTAACCCTAACCCTAATCCTAACCCTAACCCTAAACCTAGCCCTAACCCTAACCCTAGTCCTAAAAATAACCCTAACCCTAACCCTAACCCTAGCCCTAGCCCTAAACCTAACCCTAATCTTAACCCTAACCCTAGTACTAAAACTAACCCTAACCCTAGCCCTAACCCTAGCCCGAACCTTAACCCTAGAACCAACCCTAACCATAGCCGTAACACAAGCCCTAACCCTAACCCTAGCCCTAACCCAAACCATAACCCTAGCCCAACCCTAGCAATAACCCATCCCTAGCACTAACAGTAAACCTAACTCTAGCCCTAAACCTAACCCTAACCCTAGCCCTAACCCTAACCCTAACCCTAACCCAAACCTTAACCTTAGAACTAACCCTAGCCGTAACACAAACCCTAACCCTAAGCTTAGCCCTAACACTAAACCTAACCCTAAACCTAACCCTAGCCATACCCTAGCCCTAACCCTAACACTAACCCTAGCCCTAACCCTAGCAATAACCCATCCCTAGCATTAACACTAACCCAAACTCTAGGACGAACCCTAACCCTAACCCTAACCCTAGCACTAAACCTAACCCTAACCCTAACCCTAACCCTAGGACTAAACCTAACCATAACCCAAACACTAACCGTAGCCCTATACCACACCCTAACCCTAGCCCTAAACTTAACCCTAGGCCTAACAGTAACCCTAGCCGTAACCCTAGCCATAAACCTAACCCTGGCATTAAGTCTAAACCTAACACTAACCCTAGCCCTAACGCTAACCCTAACCCTTGACCTAACCCTAACGCTAGGCCTAACCCTAACCAAGGACCTAACTCTAACCCAAACCCTACCCTAACCCTAAACCTAGAACGAAACATAACACTAAACCTAACCCTAGCACTAACCCTAACCCTAACCCTAATCCTAACCCAAACCCTAGCAATAACCCTAACCCTAGCCCTAACCCTAACACTAACCCTAAACCTAGCCCTAACCCTAGACCTAAACCTAACCCTAGCCCAAACCCTAACGCTAGCCCTAACCCTAACCCTAACCCTAACCTATCAATAACCGTAACCCTAGCTCTAACCCTAACCCTAACCCTAGCCCTAACTCTAAACCTAGCCCTAAAGCTAGCCCTAACCCTAACCCTAAACCTAGCCCTAAACCCAACCCTAAACCTTGCCCTAACCCTAACCCTAACCCTAGTCCTTAACATAACCCTAACCCTACCGCTAATGCTAACACTAACCCTAGGCCTAACTCTAACCCTAACTCTAGCCCTAACCCTAACGCTAGCCCTAACCCTCGAATGAAACCTAACACTAACTCTAACCCTAGCCCTAACCCTAACCCTAACCCTAATCCTAACCCTAACCCTAGCAATAACACTAACGCTAGCCCTAACCCTAACTCTAAACCTAGCACTAACCCTAGACCTAACCCTAACCTTAACCTTAACACTAACCCTAGTAATAAAACTAACCCTAACCCTAACCCTAACCCGAAGCCTAACACTAACCCTAACCCTAACCCTAGCCCTAACCCTAACCCTAATCCTAGCCATAAACTTAACCATAGCCCTAACCCTAACCCTAGTGGTAACCCTAGCCCTAACTCTAACACTAACATTAACACTAATCCTAGCCCTAACGCTAACCTTAACACTAAGGCGAACCCTAACCCTAGCCCTAAACCTAAACCTAGTCCCAACCGTAACCCAAACACTAACTCTAATCCTAGAACGAAACCAAACACTAAACCTAACCCTAACCCTAACTCTAATCTGAGCCCTATCCCTAACCCTAGCAATAAACCTAACTCTAGCCCTAAACCTAACACTAACCCTAACCCTAACCCTAATCCTGGCCCTAAACCTAACATTTAACCTAGCCCTAACAATAACCCTAACCCTCACACTAGCCCTAACCCTAACCCTAGCAATAACCCTAACCCTAGCCCTAACCCAAACCCTAAACCAAACCCTAGTCATAACCCTAGCCCTGACGCTAACCCTAACCCTAGCCCTAATCCTAGCAATAACCCATCCCTAGCCCAAATCTAATCCTCAGTCTAGCTGTAACCTTAACCCTAACCCTAAAACTAAACCTAACCCTAGCCCAAACCCTACCCTAACACTAACCCTAACCCTAACCCTAGCACTAACCCTAGCCCTAGCCCTAACCCTAACGGTAAACCTAGCCCTAACACTAATCCTAACCCTAACACTAACAATAGCGCTAACACTAAGACTAAACCTAGACCTAACACTAACACTAACCCTAACCCTAGCCCTAACCCTAACCCTAGCCCTAACCCTAACCCTCACCCTAGCCCAAACCCTAACCCTAGCCCTAACCCTAACCTAGCCCTAACCCTAACCCTAACTCTAACCCTAACCCTAACCCTAGCCCTAACCCTAACACTAAACCTAGAGCTAACAATAACCCTAACCCTAGCCCTAACCCTAAGCCTAACCCTCACCCTAACCTTAACCCTAGCCCTAACCCTAACCCAAACCCTAGCAATAAACCTAACCCTAACCTTAACCCTAACCCTAGCCCTGATCCTAACCCTAACCCTAGTCCTAACCCTAGCAATAACCCATCCCTAGCCCTAACCCTAAACCTAAATCTAGCTGTAACCCTAACCCTAACCCTAACCCTAATGCTAACCCTAGCAATAACCCTAACCCTAGCTCTAACCCTAAACCTAAACCTAGCCCTAACCCTAAAGCTAGCAATAACCCTAACCCTAGGCCTAACCCTAACCCTAACCCTAGCCCTAACCTTAAACCTAGCCCTAACCCTAACATTAGCCATAACCAAAGCCCTAACCGTAACTCTAGCCCTAAACCTAACCCTAACCCTAGCCCTAAACCTAACCTAACCCTAACCCTAACCCTAACTCTAATCTGAGCCCTATCCCTAACCCTAGTAATAAACCTAAATCTAGCCCTAAACCTAACACTAACCCTAATCCTAACCCTAAACCTAGCCCTAAACCTAACACTAAACCTAGCCCTAACATTAACCCTAACCCTCACACTAGCCCTAACCGTAACCCTAGAACTAACCCTAATACTATTGTAAATCTAGCCCTAACGCTAACCCTAACCCTAACGCTAGGAATAACCCTAACCCTAGCCCTAAACCTAGCCCTAACTCTAGCCCTAACCATAATCCTAACAAGAGTCCTAACTCTAACCCTAGCCCTAACCCTAACCTTAACCCTAACCCTAACACTAAACCTAACCCTAGCAATAACCCTAACCCTAGCCCTAACCCTAACCCTAACCCTAGCCCTAACCTTAACCCTAGCCCTAGCCCTAACACTAGCCATAACCAAAGCCCTAAGCCTAACCCTAGCCCTAAACCTAACCCTAACCCTAACCCTAACTCTAATCTGAGCCCTATCCCTAACCCTAGCAATAAACCTTACTCTAGCCCTAAACCTAACACTAACCCTAACCCTAACCCTAACCCTAGCACTAACCCTAATACTATTGTAAATCTAGGCCTAACACAAACCCTAACTCTCACCCTAGTCCTAACCCTAATCCTAACCATAACCCTAACCCTAGCCCTAACCCTAACCCTAGCCATAACCCAAGCCCTAACCCTAGCCATAACCCAAGCCCTAACCCTAACCCTAACCCTAGCCCTAACCCTAACCCTAACCCTAAACCTAACCCTAGTCATAACCCTAGCCCTGACCCTAACCCTAACCCTAGCCCTAATCCTAGCAATAACCCATTATTAGCCCTAACCCTAACCCGAAGTCTAGCTGTAATCTTAACCCTAACCCTAACACTAACACTAACCCTAACCCTAGCCCTAACCCTAACCCTAGCCCTAACCCTAACCCTCACCCTAGACCAAACCCTAACCCTAGCCCTAACCCTAATGGTAAACCTAGCCCTAACACTAAACCTGACACTAAACGTAACACTAACCCTAACCCTAGAACTAACCCTAACACTAAACCTAGCCCTAACAATAACCCTAACCCTACCCCTAACCCTAAACCTAGCCCTAACTCTAACCCTCACCCTATCCCTAACCCTAAACCTATCCATAACCCAAACTCTAGCCATAACCCTAACCCTAACCCTAGCCCTAAACCTAACCCGAACCCTAACCCTAGCCCTAACTCTAACCCTAACCCTAACCCTAGCCCTAACGCTAACCCTAACCCTAGCCCTAACCCTAACACTAGCCCTAACCCTAACCCTAACCCTAGTTCCAACCCTAACCCTAACCCTAGCAATAAACCTAACCCTAACCCTAACCCTAACCCTAGCCCTGATCCTAACCCTAACCCTAGTCCTAACCCTAGCAATAACCCATCCCTAGCCCTAACCCTAACCCGAAAACTAGCTGTAACACTAACCCTAACCCTAACACTAAATCTAACCCTAGCCCTAACCCTAACACTAACCCTAACCCTAACCCTAGCAATAACCCTAACCCTAGGCCTAACCCTAACCCTAAACCTAGCCCTAACTCTAGCCCTAACCATAATCCTAACTTTAGTCCTAACTCTAACCCTAACCCTAACCCTAACCCTAACCCTAGTCCTAAACATAACCCTAACCCTTACCCTAACCCCAACCCTAGCCCTAAACCTAACCCTAATCTTAAACCAAACCCTAGTACTAAAACTAACCCTAACCCTAACCCTAACCTATACCCTAGCCCTAACACTAACCCTAATCCTCACCCTAGCCCTAACCCTAATCCTAGCCATAACCCTAACCCTAGCCCTAACCCTAACCCTAGCCCTTACCCTAACCCTAACCCTAAACCTAACCCTAGTCATAACCCTAGCCCTGACCCTAAACCTAACCCTAGCCCTACCCTAGCAATAACCCATCCCTAGCCCTAACACGAAACCTAAATCTAGCTGTAACCCTAACCCTAACCATAACCCAGGCACTAAACCTAACCCTAGCCCTAACCCTAACCATAACCCTAACCTTAACCCTAGCAATAACATTAACCCTAGCCCTAACCATAACCCTAAACCTAGCCCTAACCTTAACCCTAGCAATAACCCTAACAATAGCCCTAACCCTAACCCTAAACCTAGCCCTAAACCTAACCCTAACCCTAGCCCTAAACCTAACCCTAATCCTAACCCTAATCCTAGCAATAATCCTAACCCTAGCCCTAACCCTAACCCTAAACCCAACCCTAACCTTACCCATAGCAATAACCCTAACAATAGCCCTAACACTAACCCTAAACCTAGTCCTAAGCCTAACCCTAAACCTAACCCTAACCCTAACCCTAACCCTAGCTCTAACCTTAACCCTAGCCCTAACCATAACGCTAACCCTAAACCTAAACCTAGCCATAACCCTAGCCCTAACCCTCACCCTAACCCTAGCCCTAACCCTAGCAATAACCCATCCCTAGCCCTAACCCTAACCCTAGCTCTAACCCTAACCCGAACCGTAGCCCTAACCCGAACCCTTGTACTAACCCTACCCCTATCCCTAACCCTAACCCTAGCACTAACCCTAATGGTAAACCTAGCCCTAACACTAATCCTAACCCTAACACTAAACCTAACACTAACCCTAGCCCTAACCCTAACACTAAACCTAGCCCTAAAACTAACACTAACCCTATCCCTAGCCCTAACCCTAACCCTAGCCCTCACCCTAGCCCAAATCCTAACCCTAGCCTTAACCCTAACCCTAGCCCTAACCCTAACCCTAACTCTAACCCTAACCCTAACCCTAGCCCTAGCACTAACACTAACCCTAGCCCTAACACTAACCCTAACCCAAGCCCTAATCCTAACCCTAGCCCTATCCCTAACCCTAAACCTAACCTTATCCCTAACCCTAACCTTAATCCTAATCCTAACCCTAGCTTGTCTGCATAATAACAGTGTGTAGCACGTTGTTCGTCCATTGGGCAATGCAAATATTAAGATAAGAAGGCCTAATATATGAAACTACAAGAAAATATGAGTAATACAGAGAAATAAAAATGAATAGATGAGACCTTGTATAGAACAGCTGAATCAGATTTCTCCACGTCAGTTGTTACTGGAGAAAAGGAGTCTAAGATCCAAGAAATCTTTAATTAAACATAACAGCACATTAAACAGTGTATGAAACTTCTATTATTTACTAAAAGTATCCTAGAACTTAAAATGTGTGTCACACATGGCTTGAAAGAGAGAAATAAGCACAATTAAGCAGCCAGGGAAAGTCTGAGAATTTACTGCATTGTAGCATTAAACTCTAAAACATAGTTGAGAGACAATATTCCCAATCTTCTCTGGTCCATAACAGTGTGAAGAAAGTTGTTTGTAAATGTGGGCTATGCTTATACTTGGACAAGAAGACTAATATAGGAAACTACATGAAAAAATGAATAATTCAGAGAAAATGTCAGTAAATAGATGAGAACTCGTTTAGAACAGCTGAAACAGCTTCTCCAAGTCAGTTTTTAGTGTAGAAAAGGTATCTAAGATCCAGGAAATTCTTAATTAGTGTTAAGAGCACATTAAACAGTGTATGAAACCTCTTTAATTTACTTAATTTAGCCTAGAACTCTACATGTGTGTCAAACAAGGCTTGAAAGTGAGAAATGAGCAAAATGAGTAGATTTGGAAAGCATTACATTTCATTGTAATATAGCATTACACTCTATACCATAGTTGAGGAACAATGTTCTCGAGCTTCTTCTGTTCATAACAGTGTGTTGGAAGTTGTTTGTATATGTGGGCTATGCTTATACTAGAAGAAAGCCTAATAAGAAACTACATGAAAATTTCAATAATTCAGAAAAAAATGTCAGTAAATAGATGAGAACTCATTTAGAACAGCTGAAAGAGATTCTCCAAGTCAGCTCTTAGAATAGAGAAGGTATATAACATCCATGAATACCTTAATTCGACTTGAGAGCACATTAAATAGTGTATGAATCCTATATTTTTTACTTAAAGGAGCCTAGAACTTTAAATGTATGTCACACAAAGCTAGAAAGAGAGAAGTAAGCAAAATAAGTAGCTTTGGGAAGCCTTACACTTCACTGAAATGTATCATTAAACTCTATACCATAGTTGAGAGCCAATGTTCCCCAGCTTTCCAGGTTCATAACAGTGTTTAGCTAGTTCTTTCTCCATGTTCCCAAAGCTTATACCTGGACCAGAAGACCTAATGTTAGAAACTATGAGAAAACATCAGTAATTCTGGAAAAATAACAGTAAATAGATGATAACTGGCATAGCACATGTATAAAACACTTCTCCAATTTTTTGTTAGTTTATAAAAAGTATCTATGATCCAGAAAATTCTAAATTAGAGTTAAGATTACCTGAAACAGTGTATGAATCCTATATTGTTTACTTAAAGGAGCCTAGAATGGTAAATGTGTGTCATACAAGGCAGAATACCATTGAAATAGAGAAATAAACACATTAAGCAACTTTGGAAAGCCTTACACTTCACTGCAATGTAGCATTGCACTCTATTACATAGTTGAGGGACAATGTTCCCAATATTCTTCTGTTCATAACAGTGTGTAGAAAGTTGTATTCGTATTTGGGCTATGCTTATACTTGAACAAGATAGCCTAATATAGGAAAGTACTTGAAAACATGAATAATTCAGAGAAAATGTAAGTAAATAGATGAGAACTTGTTTAGAACAGCTGAAACAGATTCTCTACATCAGTTCTTAGTGTAGAAAAGGTATCTAAGATTCGGGAAATCCTTACTTAGTTTTAAGAGCACATTAAACAGTTTATGAAACCTCTTTTATTTACTTAAAGTAGCCTAGAACTTTACATGTGTGTCACACAAGGCTTGTAAGAGAGTAATAAGCAAATTGAGAAGCTTTGGAAAGCCTTACACTTCACTGCGATGTATCATTAAACTCTATAACATAGCTGAGAGACAATGTTCCTGGGCTTTTCAGGTTCATAACTGTTTTTAGGTAGTTGTTTGTATATGGGGGCTATGCTTATACTTGGGCAAGAAGGCCTAATATAGGAAACTACATGAAAACTACATGAAAGCTGGAAATTAGCAAATTAAGTAGCAAATACACTGAAATCTACCATTAAACTCTATACCATAGTTGAGAGACAATGTTCCCCAGCTTTTCAGTTTCATAACAGTGTTTAGGTAGTGGTTTCTCCATGTTCCCAATGCTTATACCAGGACCAGAAGGCCTAATGTTAGAAACTATGAGGAAACATCAGTAATTCTGGAAAAATAACCGTAAATAGATGATAAATCGCATAGAACATGTATAAAACACTTCTCCAATTTTTTTGTTTGTTTATAAAAGGTATCTAAGACCTAGGAAATAAAAACATTAAGCAGTTTTGGAAAGCTTTACACTTCACTGAAATGTAGCATTACACTCTATTACATAGTTGAGGGACAATGTTCCCGAGATTCTTCTGTTCATAACAGTGTGTAGGAAGTTGTTTGTATATGTGGGCAATGCTTGTACTTGGACAAGAAGTCCTAATATAGGAAACTACATGAAAACATGAATAATTCAGATTAAATGTCAGTAAATAGATGAGAACTCGTTTAGAACAGCTGGAACAGATTCTCCAAATCAGTATTTAGTGTAGAAGAGGTATCTAAGTTCCAGGAAATCCTTAATTAGTGTTAAGAGCACATTAAACAGTGTACGAAACCACTTTTATTTACTTAAAGTAGCCTAGAACTCTACATGTGTGTCAAACAAGACTTGAAAGTGAAAAATGAGCAAATTGAACAGCTTTGGAAAGCCTTATAGTTCACTGTAATGTAGCGTTACAGTCTAACATAGTTGAGGGACAAAGTTCTCGAGCTTCTTCTGTTCATAACAGTGTATAGGAAGTTGTTAGTATATGTGGGCAATGCTTATACTTGGACAAGAAGGACTAATATAGGAAACAACATAAAGACATGAATAATTCAGAGAAAATGAAATAAATAGATGAGAACTCATTTAGAGCAGCTGAAACAGATTCTTCAAGGCAGTTCTTATTGTAGAAAAGGTATCTAACATCCAGCAATTCCTTAATTCGAGTTGAGAGCACATTAAACAGTGTATGAATCCTATATTTTTTACTTAAAGGAGCCTATAACTTTATTTTTTTATTTTATTTTATTTTATTTTATTTTATTTTATTTTATTTTTTTATTAAATTATTATCTGTGTACATATTTGAACATTGCCCCCCCCCATACATACCCTCCCTCCCCAGAGTTTTGTGTCCATTGGTTGTACTTATATGCATGTATACAAGTCCTTTGGTTGATCTCTTATCTCCCCCAGATCTCCCTACTCTCCCCCTGTAATTTTACAGTCTACTTGTTGCTTTACTGTCTCTATATCTATCTTTTGGTTTGTCAGTTTATAATGTTTTTTAATATCCATAAATGAGTGAGGTCATGTGGTATTTCTCTTTCATTGACAGGCTTATTTCACTCAGCATGATGTTCTCTAGTTCTATCCAGGTTGCTGCAAATGATGAGAATTCCTTCTTTTTATGGCAGCATAGTATTCCATTGTGTAGATGTACCATAGTTTTTGGATCCAATCATCTGCTGACAGGCACCTAGGCTGTTTCCAGATTCTAGCTATTGTAGACTGTGCTGCTATGAACATAGGGGTGCATATATCCTTTCTGATTGGTGTTTCTAGTTTCTTGGGATATATTCCTAGGAGTGGGATTACTGGGTCAAATGGGAGTTCCATTTTCAGTTTTTTGAGGAAACTCCATACTGTTCTCCACAGTGGTTGCACCAGTCTGCATTCCCACCAGCAGTGCACGAGGGTTCCTTTTTCTCCGCAACCTCGCCAACACTTGTCGTTTGTTGATTTGTTGATGTTGGCCATTCTGACAGGTGTGAGATGGTTCCGCATTGTTGTTTTGATTTGCATCTCTCGGATAATTAGTGACTTTGAGCATGTTTTCATGTGCCTTTTGGCCTTCCTTCTGTCTTCTTTTGAAAATATTCTATTTAGGTCCATTGCCCATTTTTTAATTGGATCATTAATCTTCCTTTTATTTAGTTGTATAAGCTGTTTGTAGATGTTGGAGATTAAACCTTTATCAGTGGTAACATTTGCAAATATGTTCTCCCACACAGTGGGCTTTCTTGTTGTTTTGTTGATAGTTTCTTTTGCTGTAAAAAAGCTTTTTATTTTGATGTAGTCCCATTTGTTTATTTTCTCTTTAGCTTCCATTGCCCTAGGGGCAGTATCAGTGAAGAAGTTCTTTAGGCATATGTCTGAGATTTTGTTGCCTGTGGATGCTTCTAATATTTTTATGGTTTCCCGTCTGATGTTTAAGTCCTGTATCCATTTTGAGTTTATTTTTGTGTATGGTGTAAGTTGGTGATCTAGTTTCATTCTTTTGCATGTATCTGTCCAATTTTCCCAACACCATTTATTGAAGAGACTGTCTTGACTCCTTTGTATATTTGTGCCTCCTTTGTCAAATATTAATTGAGCATAGTGATTTGGGTTGATATCTGGGTTCTCGATTCGATTCCATTGATCTATATGTCTGTTTTTGTGCCAGTACCAGGCTGTTTTGAGAACAGTGGCTTTGTAATACAGTTTGAAGTCTGGTATTGAGATCCCTCCTACTTTACTCTTCTTTCTCAGGATTGCTGTGGCTATTCGGGGTCTTTTATTGTTCCAAATGAACTTTTGGAGAGTTCTTTCTAGGTCAGTGAAATATGCCGTTGGTATTTTAATGGGGAGTGCATTGAACCTATAGATTGCTTTAGGAAGTATGGACATTTTGATGATGTTGATTCTACCAATCCATGAACAAGGTATGTTCTTCCATCTGTTTACATCTTCCTCTATCTCTTTTTTCAGTGTCGTGTAGTTTTCCGCATATAGGTCCTTTACTTCCTTAGTTAAGTTTATTCCCAGGTATCTTAATTTTTTTGGTGCGATGGTAAATGGAATTGCTTTTTTAGTCTCTGTTTCTATAAATTCGCTGTTGGTGTATAGAAATGCCATAGATTTCTTGGCGTTAATTTTGTATCCTGCTACATTGCCAAATTCATTTATTAAGCCAATTAGTTTTTTAATGGAGTCTTTTGGGTTTTTTATATACAATATCATGTCGTCTGCAAATAAGGATAACTTTACTTCTTCTTTTCCAATTTGGATGCCTTTTATTTCCTCCTCTTGTCTAATTGCAATGGCTAGTACTTCCAGTACTATGTCAAAGAGGAGTGGCGATAGTGGGCATCCCTGTCTTGTTCCTGATCTTAGAGGGAATGGTTTTAGTTATTGGCCATTGAGTATGATGTTGGCTGTGGGTTTATCATATATAGCTTTTATTATGTTGAGGTATGATCCTTGTACTCCCACCTTGTTGAGAGTTTTTATCAGGAAAGGGTGTTGGATTTTATCAAATGCTTTTTCTGCATCAATTGATATGACTATATGATTTTTATCTTTCAACTTGTTTATGTGATGAATCACGTTTATTGATTTGCGGATGTTGTACCAACCTTGCATTCCTGGAATAAATCCTACTTGGTCATGGTGTATGATCTTTGTGATGCTCTGCTGGAGCCGATTTGCTAGAATTTTGTTGAGGATTTTGGCATCTATGTTCATGAGGGATATTGGCCTGTAATTCTCTTTCATTGAGTTGTCTTTATCTGGTTTTGGTATTAGGGTGATGCTGGCTTCATAGAAGGAGTTTGGAAGTGTTCCTTCCTCTTGAATTTTTTGGAATAGTCTGAGGAGGATAGGTTTTAGTTCTTCCTTGAATGTTTGATAAAACTCTCCTGTGAAGCCATCTGGCCCTGGGCTTTTGTTTGCTGGAAGCTTTTTGATGACTGTTTCAATTTCTTCCCAAGTCACTGCTCTATTGAGATTTTTAGATTCTTCCTGATTGAGTTTTGGAAGGTTGTATTTTTCTAGGAATATGTCCATTTCCTCCAGGTTGTCCAGTTTGTTGGAATAGAGTTGTTCGTAGTATTTTGTAACAATCCTTTGTATTTCGGCGGGGTCTGTTGTTATTTCACCTCTTTCGTTTCTGATTTTGTTTATTTGAGTCCTCTCTCTTTGTTTCTTGGTTAGTCTGGCTAGAGGTCCATCTATCTTGTTTATTCTTTCAAAGAACCAGCTCTTGGTTTTGTTGATCTTATGTATTGTTTCTTTGGTCTCTATGTCGTTTATCTGTGCTCTGATTTTTGTTATTTCCTTCCTTCTGCTTACTCTGGGCTTTTCTTATTGCTCTTTTTCTAACTCTTTGA